>NC_048308.1:37855445-37892624 GCF_013100865.1 Trachemys scripta elegans | reverse complement strand
GCAAAAAGAAGAACAGGAGTACTTGTGGCACCTTAGAGACTAACAAATTTATTAGAGCATAGGCTTTCGTGGACTACAGCCCACTTCTTCGGATGCATAAGTGGGCTGTAGTCCACGAAAGCTTATGCTCTAATAAATTTGTTAGTCTCTAAGGTGCCACAAGTACTCCTGTTCTTCTTTTTGCGGATACAGACTAACACGGCTGTTACTCTGAAACTTGTCATAAGGTGATCAGTTACAGTAACAAACATAATATATGAAGAACTGCCAGTTTTAAACTCCCTAATGGCGTATTTACATTACTCTAAAAAAACGGGAGTACTTGTGGCACCTTAGATTACTTACATTACTCTGTTTAGCATGGAAGGGAGCTGAAAACTTCTCACACGACTGTTCCTATTTCAAATCCCAAATCAACAAGACCATGATTCAAACTCCCAGCTGTCATAGGATGAATGTACTTGACCACTCGTGCAGTCAATCTTTATATTGACTGGAAAAAGGATCAGATAATAGAAATTACAGTACCTTAGGAACTGGGTGAGCTAAAGAAACTATAGCTGGCCGAACTATACTGTAAGCAGTATTTCTTTGTCTCTGGAAAAAGAAGTATCTTCTTTGTTGACTGCTTGACTGCTTGTGTAAGCAGATATGATTGACCAGTGAAGAGAAAACTCCACAGCAGTGAGTCACACACCCTGTGAATAGAAATGTTTTTTTAAAATGGTTCAAGAAGTCTTTTTCTAACTACCAAATTACTAAGTGGTGACTATGCCAAAGAAAAAACCCTAGATAAAAAAGATAAGTAATGAATATATTAGCAAAATCATATTGTATACAATCTACTTATCTGTAGTTTTATATAAATCTTGCATAATGAAAAAAAGTGTGTTAACATTTAGAAGCACTGAGAACAAAACCACATATCAAAGCCTTATCTAGCAAAATACTAGATCTATTTTGGTGCGATGTATGAGAAAGTTGTGTAAATCCCCAGAGCATCAAGAGTAGAATTGACCCTATAATTGGGCCCTGTTCTCAATGACTTGAATTACTAGTCTGGACAGGCCAACGCTTGGGGCAACAGTAAAACAAGGGACAGTATCTAGAAGTCAGGGGAGAGAAAAGGATGTAGAGATGATAGTACATACAATTTTGTGTTTTGGTTTGGATTGTGTCTGCATCAGAGTTAACCAACAGGCCGGTTCAGTGTACTTTACCATTAAACATTCAATAACTCATACAAGAATGTTTGAAAGCACTATGGAGTAAATTTCACATAATAAATTAATTGATCTTGAAAGGGTCATATATACACGAATACACTAGCAACACTGATGTGGCAGAGAACCAACACGGACAATGACTTCACAATAAAGGGGCAGTATTTTTTGTTTTGTTTTTTAAACCTGAGCTATTCCCCTTAGATTCAGAGAAATTAGTGATGGAAAAATCTCTTGAATCATCTAGTTCAACTCCTTGTCAATGCACCGTTTTCCCCTACTGCGCATTTCCTATTGTCTTGTATAATCTAGTTTTAAATGTCCAAATTAAAATTCTTTATTTTTTCTTAGAAAATACCCATTTCTTCCATATCAGGGATGCATGCAATTTTGTTCTACCTCCCCTCCAAATGCACTTATTGTGGCCAGTGCATGGAAATTTCAGTCTACATTTATGTTTGGCTTCTTAGATAGCCTTTTTACAGGGTTCCATGGTATATATGAAGTACAGGACTAGTAGGACACTCTTTCAGGAGCCCAAAAGTATAGAACACATGGAATTATTGCATAAGCTCTGCCACAGAAGGGCTCTTAATGACAAGTGACAAGGTTAATGAATATTGTTCGTATCTTTATAGCACTCTGAAGGGGTGCAGAGGCCCCATTCATTACTAACAGGCTTCTACTTCCTGTTTAGATCTCCCACAGGGGTACAGGATGAAGTAATGAAGCAGTGTTGCAGGCTGAAGGTTCAAATCAGGCTCTCAGAGGAAAGCCAGGGAATTCTGTAAAAGTTGTTCCACAATAGTTAGAGCATAGAGGGGCCTCTGAGAAGGCAGAGCTTCACTGTTCTTAGATGGCTGGATTGTATCCCGAGCTGGGTTCATTCTGTTTGCTTTTTTGTTTAGGTAAAATGCTTTTAGTTTTTTAGGTTTTTTTTTTTTTTTTATCAGCTGTGGACCTTGGATTCCAAGAATGGTACCTAAGAGAGAAAAACCTGCTGGCTTTTTTTTTTTTTTTTTTTTTTTTACTTGCTGGACCATTTAACCCAGCCTATCAGTTGACACACAGAGTTCATCCCCAAAGAGCCAAACGCACAACTCACTGGCCCAACTTGCATCAGTTTCCAGTGGCACTAAGTGCAGAGTCTGCAGAAGCAGCAACATTTAGGTCATCAGAAGTAGCAGCAATGAGTCTACTATGTGTGATTAGCGTGATCAGATCACAATAAGACAGTTCTTCTACACAGCGTAATGAAGGTATCTTGCTCCTAGCACAAATAAAGGCTCTTTCAGTGCAGTTTTATACAAGCATAATAATTTTCCAATACATTTAAAATCCACCCTCATTGATGTGGTCAGCTAGAGTCCATCCAGATATCAGGATGTAAATGTGCATTTCAGATGCTCTCCTTCATGAATGGCATGCTGCCAATGCACCTGTCCTGCCACATAAAAGTTTAATTGGGGAAAAAAGATGCAAGTGCACTTCTCAATTATTTGACAATAGAACACTAAACGTTACAAATGCATGCTCTGAAATACATCAAATCAATTTATATTCACAGGTGCACTCCTATCAACAACCCCAAAATCAAAGGGATACCTCTTTATTTAGACTGAAATTTTTACCTCTGACCCATAAAAGACATACTATAGGTGTTGTCACAAGATAACAGGATAATAAGGTACTTTACTGTGTTGTTATTGCACTAACTATTCATTACAAACCAGAAATTTTTTTTACTTGCACTGGTGAAATGCATAAACCAAATGAATGCCATTAGAGCATTACAAGAACTCTAAAATAAATTGGTAAGACATACAAAGATAGGACAATGAAACCTTTATTTAAAGGAGTAAATGTAATATTAAAATATTTTCTTCTAAGATTTCTTAAAAAAAAAATAGAATGGCATTACAAAAATAATGATCAGTATTTGTTTAGGGGAAAAAATATCTAGTTACTGTCACCATGCTTCCTTTACAAAGAATGCATTTTTAATGTCTCTACAACTACTCTTAATTTTTAAGCTTCCCTATTCACAGCTAATTTGATACACCAACATCATCAATCACTAGACACAAGAACAACTGGCTGTGTTCCATAACTCTTGTCCACAGACTCCCAGAGCCGCTGACACACATGGAGGCTGCTGTCTGTCAGAGTCCTGTTTACTTCTATTATTCTACAGTTCACAGTGCATTTTCTCTGTTAAGCTGTTTTGGGACATAAGTGTGTATATTAATTCTTAAAATATATAATTTTATAAATGTAGAGTTTATGATGTTTCCAGTGGGAATTATAAACATCTGAGAGATCTCAGAGTGAGAAAGCAGTAGCCTTGTAACACACAGATCATCATAGCAAGGGTGTAATGTTGACTATTTACAGGGTTTCTTTTCCCCCAACACTAAATCTGTGTTATTTGCCATGAATAACAGAATATTTACTATCAGCTGCAATAAGGAGACTTATTACCAGCACATAGTTTGTGCTGAGCACAGAAAATTATAGACAACTGCTTCTTTGACTCCATGGTGAATCACACTGTGCAGCTTGTATGTATGTATGTCTTCGGAAGCTGTTGGATCCCCCAGCATATCTTCCATGCTTTAATTTGTATTAATAATATAAATATGCACTGTGAGTTATTGCAATTTACCATATGAAATTATCTTTTATGGAAACTACATTTGATTTTAACTGATTCAGCCAGAAAGGTTGAATACAGAAATCAAGTATGATGATGGGAGGGAAGCATTTTAAGTGACTAATTTTGCAGCACAATGTGCCCCACATTTATTAGCCTTTTACTCCAGGTCTATTTTAATTGTTATCTGTTCATGCATGCTACACTATATAATGAAATGTTCCCATCTCACCCACTGAGTAGTGAGGTTTTTTATATGTACCTCTATTAATGACCCTTAATTAAGTTGATTTTAGTAATTTAAATGTAATTTTTCTTCTGGTCAACAAGTATTTTTAAGGGAGAGGTCGGGAATGAACTGTCAAATGACTGCTTTTAAAATGTTCCTTATTTAATAGTAGAAAGAATAAATGCTGCATGTTTCAATGACTGTGGCCTACCAACACCAAAACCATAAGTCTACATTATTCAACAGATTTGAGTGCCAATACTCTCACATCATCAAGTTTTTTAATACTTGTTTAGCCCAAGATTTCAAATGTACCAATTAAGAAGCAGAAAAATTACTACAGCATAAGTTTCAGTCTGGTTCTACTGTACAACTAAAACGTACCTTTAAAAAGATAGACACTATAAAACACACACACACACACACACACATATATATATATATATATAAAAGAATCTTTTCAACTATTATAATTATCAGTAGACTACAGAAGTTTACCAGCAAAAATATTTATGGGATATCAGAATTAACATCCAATTGATTTAACAAATATAGGCAATTAATTCTTGGAGAAGTGAGTCTTGCATAACACAAAATAATTAGCAATTACCAACATCAAAACCAGTGTTTTGCTAACCTATTTTCAAATATTAGGCAATTTCATCTGAATTCAAAAGGGAGTTTGGTGATTTACATGAAAAATACATGAGGTTGGGGGGGAGTAAGAAATGAGCATTTTAAATTTTTTATTTGCTCTATTGGATAATTTTAACCTTGGTACATAATTTTGCTGCTTCTGCCAGTTTTGATTTTTAAAAGAAAGGATGAAGTTTGATTTAATAGCACTATAGCTAACAGTATAGGGACTTCAACCGGCGTAACTGGAGTAAGAGTACACATTTTTTTATTGTTAATTACAAAATGTTTAGATACACATTTTCAATTACCCTATCTAAAATACTGGAGTTGCATTCCAACTTTTTTTTTGGCAGATCACTAGTGGCACAGATTATTGTAATAAAAATGTATTCACACAACACTGATTTTGTAATGCTTGTGTTACAGAAGTGCACATGTGCTTCAAAAATAAAATGTGAAAGATTAAAGGTTCTTTCCAACGCTATGTAACCTGTACAACAGAAGAGCAACTCAAATTTCACAAGCAATAACCTGTGCATTTGCTGAAGAAAAGAACAACACACAAGAATGCCTCAGGCAGAAGTTGAAACTGATTGGGCAAAGTAGAAGAACAAGAGCCCTTGAAACTAAACAAAAGCAAATTCATTCTGTTGACAGATGTTGATTACATCAAAGCAATGAAGGACTTTTTTATTCAACAAATATCTTTGCATTATCTGTACATGAGAGATATAACATGTCTTAATCAACATAATCGAACGTAATAATTTTTAAATTCAGTAAAAGTATATTGTAATGAGGTCTTAACTACAGGCTTCTGTAAACAACAGTGTATTCACATGGTCACGTCTCCATACCCTTGCTGGTGACGCCATCATCAGTTCCTTACTGCCAGGGGTTAACTGCTCTGGCAGCCAAATAAAATACAGAGAGAGACGTATAATTATGGAGACAGTCAAAGGGCAGGCTCTATTTTGAAATCTATTTGCACAGACAAGGTCTTCCAATTTGGCTTACAGGAAACTAGCTGGTAAAGGGAGTCTCCTTTTCTCCAGATGCTTTCCACACTTTTTCCCCACATCAGGAAATCATGGATATGGAGACCATACACCACTGTTTCCTGGATTACAGGCCTATGTGTCATTACAGGAAGAAGACCAAATCCATAAAAAAAGCTTGTGAGAAATATTTCCCTCTAATTGACAATATCAGGAAAAAACAAAGTATAAAAAGACTACTGAAAATGTTAATCTAGCAGCAGTTCTACACATGATTTAGCCAGAGCTGACTATAAGGTGTTGACAAGGAAAAAATAAAAATGCATGATAAGCATGTCTGTGTTTTAAATAAAATGCCTGGGGGAAACATAACATTCATCAGCATAGATATGCCTTTGGTTACAATTAACAATATATTAGTATAAATATCTACAATTATGTGCTTCTGACTATGCAAATTATTGGCAAAACCCCCAATGTTCTTGAATACATACCACTAAAACAGAATTTATTTTTATTTAATTATTGAAATGAAATAGAAAAATATGACAGAAGTTGGTTATTAGATACTGTAACTAGCAGTCTTCCTGTCCTCCTTACTCAGACCCAATGAAGATGTCCTGTTTCCATCAAAATCAATAGCAAAACTCTCACTGACTCCAATGGTGCAGGATCAAGCCCCAATCCTGGAATCACTGGGATTCCTCAAAGGCATGAGGCAAGTTGGATATTGTCTTTAGGGCCCAATACTACTCCCCACAAATTCAAAGTTTTGCCAGTGACTTCACTGGGAGCAGGAGTAGGCCTTCTTTGACAATATTTGAATTTGTAAAGAATTATATTAAAATTCAGTTGGCATTTTCACAAGTATTGACACTGCTTATTATTTCTTTATACATCTTCCATATCCATATTAAGATAGTTCAATACTATCTTTTCTGAGATAATACAGTTCTTATAATTCTTCACTGAGCCCAAACCTAAAGCCAATAGAATAGATATCTTAGAAGTAGGTAAACTGGGGAACTATGAAGAATCAGAACCTCTTCCATGTACAGGAAGGATGACAGCCTGAGGGTACTCCAGCCCAATAATAACAACATTCAAGTACTAGCACCCAGGTCATGACAAGCCATGACCCTTCCCTATTGCTCTTTCAGGAAGTTGGCTCTGTGCCACACTTTATCAATAGCAATTAATAGTGTGTAACGAGTAAAGAGAAAGAGAAAAACTTCTAATTTTACATGTTAAAAACCAATAGCCATACAACAAAAATCCCCAGATCTTCAACTGGTGACGATTCCCTGAGCAGTTGTACCAAAAAAAGTCACACCAAAAAGCCAGTAAGATAAGCTAAATTTACTGCTTCACTGATAAAATTCTGCTATAGTCAGAGCATATTGCCACTACATACTAGGGTTTAGGAAATACAAAACCAATAACTGAGTATAACTATGTCTGAGTATTACAACCCAGGCTCACTCATTCATTCATACCCCAAAGGAATTTCATTGTCCATTAAAGTGTGACTAGATTCCATATGCTTCTATTATTAAAAGCAGGATTCTTAACATTTCTGCAACACACAGACAGGGAGCTTCTTTGACAAAGAAATATTTTATCTTCCCTGTTGGGATAACTAGGTTTATTAAGACTGTACATTCTAGTGGGGTTCTAAGAAAACAACACAAGTAATCTTACATCTGAATTTTTCTGTCTCCAACATAACAACATAAACAGAAAGCAAAAGGCAAGTGTTCTTTATAGCAGTAACAGCAGCAAAATGAAACAAGTCAGATCCAAAAGCCTGGACAAAGCAATATTAAGAGTTTCACACACAGTTAATTCCAAGGAAATATAGGCCCCGAATCAGCACATGACATCTGGCAAATTTCAACTTTTCTGACTAACAAATGAACCATTCCCATTAACTTACTACATTCCTGTTAAGATGAAGAAAATAAATGAATTCATCTTAACATGCACAAATTAGAACCAGAAACATATTTGCTCAGGCTTACACATTGAAATATACCTTAAGAATGATTTCTAAGAATTTTATAAATAGTTTAGTCCATTTTGAAAGAATAGTTGATATATTAACTACTTTGATTTTCTCAAGGAACTGATCATTGTTTGGATTAAGTATTTAACTTTAAATAAAACAAAATACCAAACCCAGTTCTGATTAAAATAAATGATTAAAAAAACACACACACACCCAACACATACACTATATAGAATCTCATTGTTAATATGCACACAGCCACAGCTATAACATTTATTGAATCCTACTGTTATAAAATGATTTCAGATAATTTATGGAACACAACTGTTTTTCAAATAACACGTTTCTGACCTGTATACTGTAACACTATTCTGATATACTATTAAATATTACAGTACTAAAAAAAATAAATCTTCCTGTAAACTCCTTGTTTCCCATTGAACTGCACAAACCTATATCCATATCCTCACAAAAATGCTTTACACATCATTTCTTTCATTATACAAAACCATGAGAAAGATTGATAAAATAAGAGCATAAGTTTGCATAGAAATTTTGTGGACTATCATAATAATTATCTGAATATTCTCTATGTAGTCTCTCTAAACTGCAGCAGTGAGAGCTTGTAGTTGGTAATCTTTCCCCCAAATAAAAGATACCACCCACTACAGTAATGTGTCATCATACTAATGTAGTTCCACATTTCTGCAGTTGAATCTCTGAGGAGTTAAAACAAAAGGATTCTTGAATCATAAGCCAGTGTTATCTCAACAATGAAAATAAGTATAAATTATGTTAGCAATTTCTTCTGATAGAAATCTTTCCATAAAATACTTATAATTTTACACTTGTTCAGAAATAATGACATCTAACCACAGGTGTTTCCTGCTCTATGTCAAGTTTCATTCATTATCTGTATTATCATGTTTTATAAGCAGTGGCTGCAAGCACCTAAAAACATGATTTATATATTATAGGGGATAGTCCCTCATTGAGAGACTTTACAAATGTATGTTACATGCATCCATCCCTCAGCACATCTATGATGGAGAATAGACTTTAGGGTATCTGTCTTTCCACTACCAAAACTAATATTAATGTCACCAGCTTATAAACTATAAGTCTGATTCTGCACTCCTTACTCAGGCAAAGCTTCCACTAAAGTCAATGAGAATTCTGCCTGAGTAAATATTGCAAGGTTGGGCCATTACACTCTATAACTTATTCTTCCAAATATATGAGCAAATGTAATATTGTGCAGTATTACGAAGTTATGTTGGTGAGGGTTGGGAGGCAAGCTCTTATTTTGTTATGGGAAGATACACTGTAACAAAGATGTCCCAATCAATAGGTCACTATAGCTAAAACTTGGTAGCTTTATCACAGTATTTATTTTTATGCTAACTATTCATTAAATGCACTATTATATCACTGCATAACTAGGACATTTATTCATAAATGTGACATTTGATTCACTGAGCGAACCTGAATGACAGGATTATAGATCCTGTTTAGAAGAGTGTAATAAATATTTTGTTTGTTGTTGTTTTTAAATAGAAGATTTCACCTTACCTTCTTGCTTAAAATATACAAAGATCTCCTTAGCATAAAAGTGCCTGTTTATCAAACAGTGATACAGGAAGAAGTTGTTTACATTTTCAGCACAACCAACATACATCATTTATGACAAAAAAAACCCCCAAGCACTCCATAAGAAATGCTCAATCACTGTCAATCAGACACATTAAAATATACATAAACCAAAGCATACAGTGTGAACTGTATTAGATTCAAACTGAACACAGAATTACTAATATAACAAACAAAAAACAAATAATTATAAGTGACTCATAGACCTATCTGCACATCTCACAAAACTGCTGAAAAGGTGGGTAACCATAGAAACCTTTTGACAGCCTAAACTAAATATTTTTAATTTTGTATTTATTTTAAAATGCTGGAAATGATGTCCCTATCTAATGACATTAATATTTTTTCAAAAGCCGCAACTTACCTTTGTTTCCTAAAGTGCTCAAAATGACTTTCCAACTCAATTACTAGTAATTTGCCATTTAAATTTGATTTTATTCAAGTAAAGAAACAATTTAGCATTATTGTGCTATAAAGCACATCAATATATTTTTAGTCCTGCAAATTAATATTTCTGACTTCCTTCTTTAATGTTTGAAAGTAAATAATAAAATGATACAAAACAAATACTAATTTTAGTGCTTTATTACAAAAAGTGTTTTGACATATAGACTTTTTTAAACTGCACACTTGCAAAAAATAAAAAATAAAAAGACTACGCAAATTAACTGTTATAGCTGAAATGCTAATAGCCTTTTCAATTTATAGTTCTTTCTCACTGACAATTACAATTTGCATGGCTTCATATTTAATACTATGATTAGTACTAATGTCCTATATTTTACTTCATAATCTAGATGAGTAAAATATTATTTTGTAGTTCACTGGTTCCTATACTTAAGATGTAATGTTCAGTGTATATTTCATTATGCAGATGAGCAATGGATGTTGTCTGACATGATTTAAATGGGTCAACAGTATTTTCCTATTCACATTAATCATTCAGACAGCTAGAAGAAAAAAGCTTTGAAAACTAAACTAGAAAATCTGTTTTACCACTAATACCTACCACTAGTTGGTTTACCAACAGTACAGATGTGCTGCATGAGACCAGGGCTACAGAAATCAGACAGAGGTCTGACACTGCTGTTCTTGCTCAGGAAAAACTGCCATTGAAGTTAATGGGACAAATTCACTCTTGGCATAAGTGCATTCAACTCCGCTGAGTTCAAAGGAGTTGTGCCCATTTGTGTCAGAAGTGAATTTGGCACAAAGGATGTTTTACGTGAATACAGATTGCAGAAAAACTCCCATTGAAGTAAATGCGAGCAGGATCAGGCCATTTATTAGCAATTGTTCCCAGAGTGCATGAAGACCACAGGCTCTATTCTCAAACTATGTAACCATCATCTAAGGCCAATTTTGATATATGGCAAATTGCAAGGAAAATTGTAATTTATAAATAATGTAGTATTGCTGTGCAAAGGGAAGATTTTCCACTAAGTGCTAGGGGAAGTGCATAAGTACAAAACAAGGTGGAAATTGATGGGGAAAGGAGGATTAGGTACGAAACACTAGTTTCAGCCATTCAGTGAATGAAGAATTTACAACATTTAAAAAACCGGAGAGAACAAGCCAGTTTCCCCGGCACGTAAACAGCATTACATGATGGGAAGTGCACACAGAGCCAGAGACAACATATTTGGTCTCATCACTGTGTAACAGCATTGTCTGAAAATCCTGCTGTTAAAAGGAGATGATCCTGCTGATGTAAAATGGGTTTTACTGACACTCTGTGGCAGCTGGCTCTTTATCCCACCTGGATATAAAGGAAAGGGGAGACCAAGATCTAGTGTGTGGATTGAGTAGTCCTTGTTGAGGAACACTAGAAGCAACCACACATGGGGAGGAGGCTTGGGCTGCATTATATATTTTTTCAAATTCCTTGGGTGAATAAAGCCAAACCCTAAGATGGAGATAAATGTTGAGTCATTGAAACTTGTATGGCCTGTGTTTTGAGCATCCTGGGGGAAGCCATCTACTCATACTAGGGTTATAATTTATACAAGAGTTAAGCTGTTCTTATACATTTTCATTAACAGTAGAGACAAATAATTTTTATTCTTGGGAGTTGCAGGGTGAGACTTGTGTTGGTTTTCATTTTCTGGTCAATGTTTTTAGTGCACATTTTATGGCCATGAATCTGATGCTGCGTGAGTCTAACTAGTGGATCACCCCTTTCTAAAGGCAATCAAAGCACAGATGTCCAGGCTGATTTTTTTGTAGATCTATTAGTAATCTTTGCTACCACTGACAAGGTGGTGTTGAGTCATATGTGGACACCAGGTGGGATACATCAAAGTGTTTTGGTTCTTTCCTATCATCTGGTTGGTAACTGTTCATCAACTCAAAGGGCTCTTGCCTGTAGGGGTATGTGCTGTGACCTTATCCTGTTCAAACATATATGAGGCAACTGGGGGAGCCTGTTTTGTGCTGCAATGCAATCAATATGCAGGTGACATACAGCTCTACCTCCCCCCCCCCCCCCCCACAAAATGGGGGAGTAATGCAGTCTCTTTGCTTTCCCAATGCCTAATAGATGGTGGGGCTTGAATCAGGGTAAGGGCACATCTACACTACAACCTGAAGTTGACTTCAGTTAAGTGGACATCCAGTGACCGCAGTAATTAATTCAGTTGTGTCTCCACACCACACTTCTTGTGTCGGTGGAGTGTGTCCTCACTGGCAGCAGTTGCATTGATGCAGAGAGCCAGTGCTTAATTTTTGCCAGGGCTTACCAGGGCTGAGATCTGGCACCTCCAAACTTGCTGCATCAGTAAGGCCCTTCGTTTTCAGTTTTTATTTTATTTAATTTTTCCCAGGAATTCATCAGTATTTATTACCACAACAACAACAAAAACAGGTGAAAATCAGTGCAAAAAACTATTAATAATTTTTCTAGGTAAATACTGGGGTTTATTTTGGTGGAGGGAAAGACAGGGGGAAAAAGTATTCCATAGATTAATGCTATGAATTCATTCATCAATGTGGCTTGCTACAGAACTCAAAGCACAGTGCCACCTCTAAATTTAAGAAAACAATATATCTCTAAACTCCAAATAAAACTTCTCATTTAAATAAACAGTGTACTGTTTTAGACTTAGAACTATTAGCCTATAAATATTTACATTTAATAATCGGGCCACACCATTTGCAGCACATACACTCAACTTCATCCTTTTCTCCTGGTGTTTGTTTTTTCAAAACTTTCGAATACTTCCATGTGTTCTGAAACATACTCTGATACAGATTTTCCTTTTCTTCCCACTTTGGTGTGTCAAATCTTTAAACCGTTAACTGCTAACTAATCACAGTTGCCAACTTTCACACAGTAAATAAGCACCTTGACTTTCACAATAAGCCAAAAACCAAGCTAATCCCATTTCAAAACAAGGCCAAAACAAGCCAATCCCTAAGAACCCCAACACTCTGTGTCTAGATCCCCCCTGGTGTGTAGTCTGGGACTGTGGTGGGTCTCTCTCTTGCCAAGAGCCGATCAAAAAAAAGAAGCAACAAGCAACAAGCCAAGAACTAGCCAACAAGCAACTCCCAAGCCAATTAAGCCAAAAACAAGCCCAATTTCTGCGGGTTTTTTTGCGGGTTTGGCATATCTGCTTGAAATACACCGCTACCTCGATATAATGCGAACTGATATAACACGAATTCGGATATAACGCGGTAAAGCAGTGCTCCTGTGGGGCAGGGCTGCACACTCCGGTGGATCAAAGCAAGTTCAATCTAACGCGGTTTCACCTATAACGCGGTAAGATTTTTTGGCTCCCGAGGACAGCGTTATATCGAGATAGAGGTGTATATATGTGGTGGGTATGAGATTCATCAGTACTTTTAGATGCGCATGCACTTCAGAGCTTGCGTGCCTGTTTGTTTATTGCGTGTATCTTCCAGACTAATACATAGCTTTACTTCAACAGGCACATACACATAGACTAATGTATTATCATAATACATCTGTCTCATGCAATGTATTGTATTTTTCTAATAAAACAAGTTATTTTTATATATTTGAATAATACAAAAGTAGGGTGAAAATCAGAAAAACTGAATACACCTCTACCCCAATATAACGCGGCCCGATATAACACAAATTTGAATATAACACGGTAAAGCAGTGCTCCAGGGGAGGGGGGGGCGGGGCTGCGCACTCCGGCAGATCAAAGCAAGTTCGATATAACGCAGTAAGATTTTGTGGCTCCCGAGGACAGCGTTCTATTGGGGTAGAGGTGTACTTTTTGTAAAACCTGGGAATTTTTTTTGGTAACAATTGGTTTAAACTGAAAATGAAGGGGCTTTTGCATCAGTTATGAATGTAAAAAAACTGCTTGAGCCCCAGCACCTCTTTCATTACAAATTAAGCACTGCAGAGAGCGGTGCACCATGGGTAGCTATCGCACAGCACAACTTGCCACATAGGGTTCTGGGAAGGGCTTGGAATGCCTTTTGGTACTAAAACATTCAGGGGGGACTGGAAACATGGCTTCAACATCCCATGACGCAGTTTTGTCCCTTCCTCCCCTGATATTAACTGAAACCCATAATATTTCATGTCTTTTTTCAAAAGGCTAGCATAGCCACGTGTACACCATATCCTGAGAAGCATGGACCCCACTCAACTGTGCACTCTAGTTCTGAGCATTACAAATACCACATGCTTAATTCTGCAGTATTTCCAGAGCTGGGAGTGGAGCAGCCACGCAGAATATGACATCGTCCTTCAAGCAGCCCTGCTGGAAGCCACAAAATGAAACAATTCCTAGTTGCTACTAGCAGTCCCAAAGCAGCTGAACATGGTTGAGCACCATGTCTGGTCCCGAGAAACAAGCACTAACTGGTGGAATCGCATCATTATGCAGCTATGCAATTCTGATCAGTGGTTGCAGAACTTTCATATTCACAAGACCACTTTCCAGGAACTGTGTGTGGAGCTCTCCCCAGCCCTGCAGCACAGCAACACTAAAATGAGATCTGCTTTGACAGTGGAGAAGCGAGTGGCGATCGCTGTGTGGAAGCTTGCAATGCCAGATTGCTACCAGTCAGTGAGGAATCAATTTGGAGTTGGTAAATCCACTGTGGGGGCTATGATAATACAAGTATGCAGAGCCATTAATCACCTTTTACTAAGAAGGGTAGTGACTCTTGGCAATGTGCAGGACAAACTGGATGGTTTTGCCATAATAGGGTTCCCTAACTGCAATGGGGTGATAGGTAGCATGCATATGCCTATCTTGGCACCAGACCACCTTGCCAAAGAGTACATAAACAGAAAGGGATACTTTTCATTGGTGCTGTAAGAGCTGGTGGATCACCAGGGGCGTTTTACTGACATCGATGTGGGATGGACAGGGAAAGTGCAGGATGCCCAGGGTCTAGGGGCGTCAAAATCATTAATTCACCACTGGGGGCGGGGGAATATGGAGATACAGGAATGCCATTCTGCAGGGGCTGCAGAGGGAGTCTAGCCTCAGGTGTTTCTCCTGAAGTTCTGCTAGATGCCTCAACCCAATCCTTGCAGAATCCCCAGCATCTCCTGCTGCACGCCATGCTCACTCTCCTGGACTGGTCTCCTGCTCACCATGTCCATGTCCAGTTTTTCAGAGAGAGAAATCCACAATGCTTTGCTCAGTGTCTGCTGTCTCAAAGACATTCATAATCTCATTGAACATGGCGTTCACTTTCACCTTCTTCTAATCTGGGACAACCTCTCCACCAGTGTGGAGAAAGAGCTCAAGACCACACTGGCATCAAGACTTGAATCTTGTTCACCTGAAAAGTACCATCAGTGCTGCTGTTAAGCCCAGGAACACACATTGCAATTTTATGCATCAGCCATAAAGTTTCATGTTTATATTAGACACATTAACTTTGGTTGGCCTATGTGCCAGGGTAACTCCTGCAGTGGCAGTTGATCACATGCACTTCGGTTAGGTTGACACACCCATGACCTATTATGGAGCCTCTTTTTTTTTTTTAATGCTACCAACACCAGGAAGAACTCCAAGAAGTCGATGGTCATGACTAAACCCAAGGCTGCTATTTGGATGACTACTGTTTTGGCATATTATTTACCCTAAAAATAAACTACCAAGTCAGTGTTGATGGAGGTTTCACGCTGTACCTGCATATCTTTCTGGATCCTGGACTCAATTCATTGTAGTAATGCCTCATTAATTTGAGCAGGAATATATTCCACACTTAAACAATAGAAATGAGGGGATCTTAGTATCATAATAAAATGGTTTGCTTATGGTACACTCCTGGTGGTTGTGGAAAGACAATGGCAAAACACCTGCACTGGGGCAACAATGCTGCATGTGAAGTGGAGTTATCAGAGAACTAGCTATAGCTGGTGTAGAATGACCTTTAGCATCTCTAGGGTGATGCAGTCCAAGAAAGGAAGCTGGATAATACACCACCACATGCAGTTCGATGTACTGGAGAACTAGAGATGGTTAATGAAAGCACTGCAGTAGTTCACTAATAGCCATGGTCCAAACCATACAGGCTTTTATAGCTGAAAGACAAAAATCACAGAGGAGTTGCCAGGACTACCAAAGGCCTTCTACCCTGACGATCTGGACAACCCCCTACAGACCCAGGTACAATCCAAAGGGGAGTTAGGAATTGGCCCAGGGGCAACAGACCCTAGTCTGGCTGCAGCACTGCCAGAGCTTAGGTCAGCGTGTTGCGATCAGGATCCCCTCTGACCCAGTGGCAAATCCCACTGCCACTGTTAGGGCCCTGGACTGGGGCGCAGTGGAGTGGGTGGCCTGCACCCCCCTTTCACCCCAATCCTGGGGTGGCAGTCTTCCCCTCTCTAGGCCAAGAAGCCAGTGCTTATCGGCCATCCGCTGAACCTGGTGCTGCTCGGCCCTGAATACAGGCCCGAGCCATAGATCTTTGTTGCCTGCCATGACTAAGGGACTGGGTGGCTTAACTGTGTTTGCTGCTCAGCCTTGAACACAGGCCAGAGCTATAGACTCATTGCCCTGTCCTGACTGGAATGGCTCCACCCACCAGGGCTCCCCCTCCAGGTCCATGGGAGGCCACTCAGGCCGCCTCACTACAGGTGGCAAGTTGTATATTGCTCCCTTACAGGGACAGCGGACCTTTGTTACCTGAACTGTTAAGGAGAGGGCTGGACAGCGCAGTACAGAATACACATTTTGGGGGGGAAATCCAGGATTGGGGGTGAGTTGGGGGTCACCCTGCATATGGTAACCAAGGCTGCTGGAAGCCAGAGTCTGGCTGGTGTTTACTGACAGGATGCTGGAGTCAGAATTGCAAAACCAGGCCTGTGGCTATACACAGACACTCCGGGAGTGACCTGCTTGCCGTCTGTGAGGCGCTTAGGTTGGGAAAGTCGAAGCATTGTAAGGCATCCAAGGCTAGAAGGCAGGGGTGCCACAGTCCCTCACTCATCTGGATTGCACCCTGGAATGTCAGATCTTCCCACATTGTTAAGACCATATGCAAGTCCAATATATAAAATATTTCACATCTTTTTGTTTCAAGAGTGAGGGTTGTGTTATTAAACAACATCAGATGAGCTATAGTTGGCCAGATCTTTTTAGAGAATGGGCTGCATTTATAAGACATGGGGACTGATCATAACTTTAATGAATATCTGTGGTTGGTGACAAGTTTTTGATTACCCACCAGGAATCAGTGGGAATCACAGCTGTGTTTTGCTGACAGTGTGGAGGGAGACATGTTGTCTTAGCCCCATCTCCAAACTTGAGTATTGTTTTTGGAATGGGAGACCTTGTGGTATGTACAGAGGTGGGAAATCGAGCATGGGAGCAGGCACAAGTACAAGGGTTGTCCTATCAGAGAACCTAATAGCCCTGGAGGAAGGCTTGACACAAGGGCTGTAGCAGAGGACCACAACTCATGCTACTTGAGTTAGTAGCTTACAGTGATTGGTTCTTTACTTTGCAGTGATCTTAACTGTGACAGCAAGACTAAGAAGTGTTTGGGAAACTTTCTTTAGGCTTTAATAAAGTTGTCTTTTTGTACAGGCTTTAATAAAGTTATGCCCCCAGACCTTGAAACTCAAGCATCTGTCAGTTTTTAATGGTGATATTAGATGCAACAACAATATTACTGAAGTCATTTATTTAAATTGAAAAAGTCAGTTCAATAAAGTCATACATGAAACACCAATGCAATTATCTGAGTAGGATTCATCATGTCCTTGCACTTACTTAAAGAGCATAAAACAAACTGAATGGAGAGTTACAAAGCATAGCCTAGAGAGTGCTAGTATTCTTGGTCTCTCAACTTTCCACAAATGAAATGAAACAATAAAACTTCACTAAGTAACAGTAAGTGTTACTCCAAAGATGGTTAATCTTGTACGTAGTTCATTTAAAACACATTAAAGACTGGAAATAACTAAGTTTAAACAAACAATTTTGACACTGCTTAATAGACTATATAGTAACACAACCACAGACTTGAATTTTTTGTTTGTGCAAAAATCCAAAGAACCTTAACTCTGCTCAGTAGAGATACTTACTGCCTTCTATTCCACCCACCTCCAGTCCTGAAAGAACTTACACAAGTGCACAACTTTGCTCACAAGTAGTATTAGAGAAGTCAGTGGTACTTCTCAGATGAGTAATTGTAAACATGTCTTTACAAGACTGGAGCATTTGTTTTGTTGGGGTTTTTTTTAATACTTACATCCTGATCCTGAAAACCCATACTTACAAAAATAAAAGTTTGCAAGATGAGTCCGCTAAGCTGAGGAGTTTACTATTTAAATTGGACAGACCATACAGTGCAAATACATAAAGGTGATCAAGGACCAGAAGGTCCAGTCTCAAAAGTGGTGCAGTGTTGCTTTTGGTTTGAGTTTTGTTGTGTTGTTTTCTTCCTGGGTGGATTACTGTCGGCAGGATATCCAAAAGAACTGCGTCTCAAGGAGGGATCCTAACGAACTGAATGTGGTCATTTGGTGCACTAGAAAAGGAAGTCGGTTCCAAGGACAGGATGCATCATGGAAGAAGACACAAAACCAAGTGTGGAAGGAGGATAGAAAGGAGTCTTGGGTGGAGCAAACAGCATGAGGTGGTGGGAGTGAGATAATGTGGAAAGTGACAAGAAGACAGTAATCAGTCATGCTACACCTCCTGGACCTAGAACTGTGCAGGGGAGACTTCCCACATATGCTCTAGGGGCATTAGGATCCAGGTGGTGCTTCTCCCGCACACAACAGCCATGGGGAAAAGGTGCAAAGAGGAGCCAGCCAGACCCCAGCCAGTAGCAACAAGCAGCCAAAGCAGGGACTTTTTTCACATTTGGACATTCCAGTCAAAACTGTAGAAACGTCTCTGACTTTCTCTGCCCTCTGTGGATTGGCTGCTTCCCCCAATCCTCCCTCTCCATCATCTTCTTGGTTGGCCTTTAAGCACTGCCATAATGATAAACATGGAAGGTGAGGAGAGAGCCAGTGAACAGACATGATGCAAGTGACAGAGAGGAAGAGGATTTTAGTAGCAGCCTTTCAGACAGACAGAAGGTGAGCTGGCCATTGGGGTGGGAAAGATTACAGCAGTCATGGCAAGAGGTGGACAAGGCTTTTGGCAGAAAGGAAGATGAGACATTTGAGAGATGTTAGAAAGGAAGAAACAAGAGTGTGCAGTGAGGGAGAAAGAAGGGAACTGAATGAAAATAGATCTCACTTTCACAATTCTGAAAAAGAGTTCCTATTGTTCAATTTTAAAAACCATTATGAAGTTCAGATTTTTGCTACAGACAGCAGAGAAGGGAGGTATGGACTAATTTCCATGTTAAAAACTCCTGGACACAAAATATGAGAGAACGTTTGTAAATGACAACCGAAAACTAGACTTTGATTTCATGTAGTGCCTTTCATACTTGGGGTGTTACAAATTGCTTTAAATATTGTGCAGGCAAACAGCCATTATGCACTTATGAAGAGCTCACACATAATACTACTAGTTAGCATTTTTACAGCGCTTTTCATCTTCAAGTACTTTACAAACAAATCATTAACCTTCACAGCACGCTGGTGAGATAGGTAAACATCTCCATTCTGTAAGTGGAGAAACAGACAAAGAGATTAAGTGATTTGTCCATTGCCACATACTATCAGAGCTGGGATCAGAATCCAAGGATTTTCAGATCCTAGTCCTGTGCTCAGATCACACCTTTCACAGATGTACAGCAGTGGAAAGGAGAACCTGAAAGGAGAAGAGGATGCTGGGCAGGATAATAAGATCTCCTATCATGTCTGAAAAGAAGTAGGGTGGTCCCATAGACATGGTAGTGGAAAAGGACTTGGGAGAGCTGATTTTTATTTCAAGCTCTGCCCTGATCTACTGTGTGACTGTGGTCATGGTCAATTCATCTTTCTGTGCCTATATTTTCCCTCCCATGCTTTGTCTGCCTTGTTTATATAGAATATAAACTCTTCAAGGCAGGGATTATATGTTCTTATAGGGTTCAGTGCTAGAGGCCCCAATCTAAGATAAGGCCTCCAGGTACTACCATACTACAAATAATAAAGTAACTTCCACTTAACGTCTCAGACCTCCCGTAATTATCCACAGTTCTGTGATGAGCATGGCTCTACCTTTATCTAGCAGCCACAACAACTCCCCATTATTGTACACCTGCAATGGATATTTTTTTTAATGGAATTATGGCCTCTTTGTTGTTATCCTGTTTTTTTTACCTGAGAAACAGGTATTAAGGACATCAAGACTAAGACATTAAGGTCTACTTGAACGGGTGGGGAGGCGGGTGTTAAAATATGCTCCAAAATGTTTGTTAGACATTGGAGTTAAATATGTAAAAATAAAAGTTTTAAGCAGTCTGACAATTCTTTCCCTTCCCAACAGCTCAAATTTCAGCCTCTTGCCTCATGTGATACCATAACTTCACAAGTGCTCCAGCCACTGTAGAGTCTTCCAGAATAAATAAAACCCAAATTTTTTAAAAAGCTTTTTTTGTAAATAAATATATATCAAAGAAGGAAAAATGGGCACAAGCCCAATTTTTTCCCATCACAGATCACCTTTAGCCTGTCAAATGTTATGGTGGTTGCTGTAATGAACACTTATTTTGATATTTCTCAGGCTATCAGAAAAGCTCCTACTTAATTATTACATCTCTACCCCAATATAACGCTGTCCTTGGGAGCCAAAAAATCTTACTGCATTATAGGTGAAACTGCGTTATATCGAACTTGCTTTGATCCGCCGGAGTGTGCAGACCCCCCTCCCCCCGGAGCACTGCTTTACCGCGTTATATCCGAATTCGTGTTATATTGGGTCGCGTTATATAGAGGTAGAGGTGTATATATACAAGTGCACAATGAGATAAACAGTTAGTCTGCATATCTATCTGTGGGCTATATGCAAACTGAGTATTGTATACTTTGCAATGGATGCCTATCTGCATATTAATCCACCAGCTAATCAAGATTCTGAAATTAACAAGAGATGATAAAATCTACAGGAAGGAACACACAGCAGGAGGGTGTCCGGTTTATTGACAAAGCTCAAAGGACAGTTTTGATATATCTGGGGTTGCAAAGGACCACCCTGGTATCTTTTACCTAGGAAGTAAGCAGACAGTGGGTTTGCGTCATGAACAGAACATCCCAGCCAAACCTAGCTATAATAAGCTGGAAGGATTTGGGGTGAGCTTTTGCTTTTATAACATAATAATGTCCTATTACTGTAGTTAAGTTTGGGCTCTACTATGTATGTTTTGATTTTATTTTATATGTAACTCTTCGTTTCAAATATTTCTGCTTGCTATCATTTCAATCTTCTTTCTTTGTTAAATAGACTTATATTTGTTTTAACTCTAAACAAATCTAAGGTTAAGCCAAGATGTGGTCTAACCAGTAAGCTGTGGTGACCGTGTACTATTCCTTTGGGAACAGTATAAGTAACTCCTCACTTAAAGTCGTTCCAGTTAACACTGTTTCATTGTTACGTTGCTGATCAATTGGAGAACATGCTCCTTTAAAGTTGTGCAATGCTCCCTTATAACACTGTTTGGCAGCTGCCTGCTTTGTCCACTGCTTGCAAAAAGAGTAGCCTATGGAGCTAGCTGGTGAGGGTTTGGAACCAGGGTGGACCAGCAGCCCCCCATCAGCTCCCCACTCCCCTAAGTTCCCTGTGCGGCAGCTGCCCAGCAGGTTATCAATTGCTGACAGTTCAGCTGTCCCTCCTCCCACTGCCATGTGCTGCTCCTGCCCTCTGCCTTGGAGCTGCTCCCTGGAGCCTCCTGCTTGTTGTGCAGGGGGGGAAGGGGGGGGGAAGGAGGCGCGAAGAAGTGGGCTAATCTCCCCCTGCTTACCCCATCTCCATAGAGCGGGGGGGGGGGGAGGGAAACGGGGACGACACGACAGGGCTCAGAGGGAGCTTGCGGGCAGCAGTTGCTGTCTCAACTTGCTGATCTACTTAAAAAGGCAATGTACTTAGAACGGGGTCAGCGTACTTAAAGGGGCAATGCAGATCTCTCTCTCACACAGGGTGCGTGTCTCTGTCTGCCAGGCAGTCTCCACTCCCTTTATTTGTGCTGCCTTGTAGAGTGTGAGGCTACATTAACAACAATGGGTTAACCCTTGAGGGCTCAGCCGAGTGCTAGTTCACCATTTAGCAGTAAGGCATTCCTGGGAAATATCCCAGCCCCTGATTCCACCACCTCAACCAAGCATCACAATCATCATTGCTGTGTACAGTATTAAATTGTTTGTTTAAAACTTATACTGTGTGTGTGTGTGTGTGTGTATATATAATATAGTCTTTTGTCGGGTGAAAATTTTTTTTCCTGGAATCTAACCCCCCCATTTACATTAATTCTTATGGGGAACTGGATTTGCTTAACATCGTTTCACTTAAAGTCACATTTCTCAGGATCATAACTACAACGTTAAGTGAGGAGTTACTGTACTTCTGAGAATGTTTAGTGGATTAGGGGTTGAACACTGCAGGGGGATTTTCAGAGGACTCAGGGGTTGGAGTGTGCCTATCAGTAGCCTGCAAGAAGAAAGAGAGAGGGGCCTGTGAGTGCTAGTGTTGCCAGTAGCTGGTGGAGTCAGGGAGCTGACCCCAGCGGGAACAGACAAGGTGTCCTCACACTAAGGGCAGCACTAAGGGTAGTAGCAAGATGCCTCACAACCAGGGATTCTAGAAATCCGTTTGCCACAGAAAAATGTAGAATTTGCATTTTTACAAAGAATCTTTAGTTTTTACATTTTGTGAAAAATAATAACCATATACACTAGAACCCCGTTTATCCGAGCCTCATTCTCCAGCTCTCTGTGCTAACTGAAGCTCACCCCAAATCCTTCCAGCGTATTATAGCCAGGCTTGGCTGGGATGTTCTGTTCATGAAGCAAGTACATGATAGTCCAAGCCCCAGTCGAGGGAAACTAAAGTTCAGTGTTTCATTTTAATCACGGAAAAACACAGAGAAATTTGGGTTTTTTATATGTACAACGAGGATCCCTGCTCAAACCCCTGGGCATCCCCAGGAAGTGTCACAGGCAGAAAAAGTAATGAATGTTCTCTGAATGGATGCCTGGCTCACCTGGACAGAACAGTTGATACAAGGAAAAAAGGCCACTTCTTATTGGCCCTCTGGCCCTCTTATTGGCCCTTATTTAAAATTTTAAATAAAAACAAAAAAGAAAAAAAAAAACCCCCAGCAAGGAGACAGTCTTAAACAACATGAAGAGGCAGCGGTTGAGTATGCAAACAGTTACAAAGCATCCTCTAAAACGAAAGTGGTTTTTATTTTGTTTTAAAGTAGTATGGCCTGAAGTTATAATTATGGCTTATTTTTAAACAAAATCTTATGGCTTCTGCCTCTGCCATACCAAATCCATATTTTCCTTATATATGCACAACAAACTTGCAGCCCCAGGTGAAAATAAAGGCATGTAGAAGCAAACTAAAAATAAACCAAACAGGAAATGCAATTAAGTTTAATTACATTGAATGCTAACACTCAACCTGCAATCATAACAAATTTTAAAATATTTTCTAATGAAAGATCCACCAAGATAATATTATGCAGCTAATAATAATATATATGTATAATGTCTAAATAGTATACTATTATAAAGAGAATATGAACCAGACTAGAGAAATAAAACAAGAAATAAAACATGTAAGAACAAAATTAATGTAGTTGTGTCTACCAGTTAAATTCTGTTAGTATAAACAATGGTAGTAATATTGTCAAAGATCAGCAGGATAACACCAGAGCTACAAGTAACATATTTATTATTTTATTTAATAATTTGTCACTTTTTTGGTAAGCAGTAATCAAGAGACGTCAAAGTAACTTCTTTCACTGAATAAACTGTTGACTGTTTTTATATTTATTCTATTTTAAAAGAATCCTTTTTCCTTAATTACCAAAAACCCAAAAGAGGTTTCACTAGTGGTGATGTACACTAGCCCATGGGTATAACATGATACCATGTAACACCAGCAAATAAAATAATAAAAGCAAGAGCCAAAGCTTGAACACAGTTTTCTTTCAACTTCCTTGGGAATTCTGGTAGTATAGGTCTTGGATTCCTTAACAGAGGGGATCATGTTCATCAGTTACAACAGTCCATCTGGGCCTAGATCCAGGTAGACTGCTTGATGAAGTCTAGGCGCCACCAGGTAACAGCAGTGGTCAGGGATCCTGCCAGACATGTGTAACTAAAAGCTAAAAAATGAAATTAAAACACTACTTTAGCCGAACAGTCTCTTTCTACAGGATGCCACAACTGTAAAACAGAGACTGTACACAACACAGACAACTCCTTGTATACTTTCAGTAACTTTCTCATGTATTTAATAAAACAAGTTAGCCACTAACACTTCATTTTAATTGCAAAAGCCTATAATAGCAACAACCATAAAAAACAATTGAAGCCTCGAGATCTCACCATCCAGTAAAGTGGCATGAATAAGCAAATAAGCAATGGAATCTACTCTTCCCCTCCTTCATTAAAATATTTTAAAAACAATTTCTAATGCTATTAAAATGTGTTCATTTGAATTTTTTTGTACCTCAGTAGACAAACTGACAATTATGAAAATTACCTGCAGCTATGGATTCTAGAAATAGTTTTAATATAAACGAACATCCTTTGAAGATACAGATCATGAAAAATAACATTTGTTGCTTTTAAAAGAGTATCTAATTTGTGTTGGGACAGCAAAATTGTGACTGTTAACACTCCTCATGTTGAAAACTGTGAGCTTTTGTTTTCATTTGCTCTTGGTTCAAGACAGTCAAAAACCACAACCTCAAATCCAAATCTTTTGAATTTCAGGGGGTGAGGGAAGAAAATTTAATTCTTACATCTAAAACCGATCTCCCTCACCTCCCCCAAGATTTTGGTATTGGATTGGATCCAGGGCCGGTGCTACCATTAAGGCAAACTAGGTGGTTGCATAGGGCGCCAAGATTTGGGGACGCCAAAAAGTGGTGCCCCCAATTTTTTTTTTTACAGCGTTCCTGGCTGGGCTGCCGGCGGCGCACTGACACGTGCGGCTCAGACTCCCTCTCCACTTCTCCCGCCTCCAAGGCTTGCGGGCGCCAATCAGCTGTTTGGCACCGCAAGCCTGGGAGGGGAGAATTAGAGCAGGGACGGCGTGCTTGGGGAGGAGGCGGAGCAGAGGTGAGCTGGGGTGGGGAGCTGCCGCACGGCTCCCCGGGCCAGGGGGGGGGGGGGGCGGCGGGGGAGGGGGGATGCCTCAGGGCGGGGGGGGAGCTGCCGCAGGGCTCCCCACCCCAGCTCAGTTCTGCTACGCCCCCTCCCTGAGCACGCCGTCATTGCTCCACTTCTCCCGCCTCCAAGGCTTGCGGTGCCAATCAGCTGTTTGGCGCTGCAAGCCTGGGAGGGGAGGAGAATTAGAGTGGGGGCAGCGTGCTCGGGGAGGAGGCAGAGCAGAGGTGAGCTGGGGTGGGGAGCTGCCGCATGGCTCCCTGGGGTGGGGGGGGGGGGGGGCGCTGGCGGGGGGGGGGGGCGCCTCAGGGCGGAGGGGGGGAAGGAAGCTGCCGCAGGGCTGGGGGTGGGGCGCAAGGTGGAAGTTTTGACTAGGGCGCAAAACTTTCTTGCACCAGCCCTGACTGGATCTAAAACAAGAAAACTACTTTCTTTCTGGTTCTACTTCAGCTGCGGCCAGATTTTACAGAGAATGTGTGGAAATACCACAACAATACCACCATTTAAAGACAAAAACTTCAGACTTCAACCTTACCAAATACAAATCAGAATGCTGGCCTTTTTGTTTGCTTGACTTATTGTTTTTTGCCTCTTTCAGCCTTGAGAGTGCACAAAATGAACTTGGAATTTTGTTAGAATGAAACAGTTTTCCAGGACTACACAACATATGTGACATGGTATATTAGAACTCCTCTGGTACATATATTGTGATATTTTTGCCTACGACTGTTATAAGTGACTTCAGGACTAAAGAATGAAATTCAGTGTGAAAGCTAATGTGAAATGAAGATACTATCAAAACGCAGAAAGCTGGTCTCTGTTTTAAAGGGGCACAGTCATCTTACTTTAAGCCCATTTTACTTTTGTTTAAATGTCAGTAAAAACAGTTGTTTGTTCATTTTAACATGGCCCTGTAATGCTGGAAACACAAACATCATTGTACTAGGTTAGGAGAATCAAAAAATTAAACTGAGTGATCTAGTTTCATCATTCAGTCGAGCGAGATGGATGTAATAAAAATGGGCAAATACCTAAACCTTGGATTCAAACACTCCTAAATTTTGAGGAAGTTCAGATTCTAATCTGGACAAGTTGGGCCTATCTCTATCAGAAAGTCAAACAACAAACAGTGAAGAGTAAATTAGATATTTTATTTTTTCAGTTTTAATAATGTAAAATCTAAGCCAGGGATCAGCAATCTTTGGCCCACGGCCCACCAGGGGGCCAGTTTGTTTACCTACCGTGTTCGCAGGTTCGGCCGATCGCGGCTCCCACTGGCCACGGTTTGCCGCCGCGCTGCTTCCCGCAGCCCCCATTGGCCTGGAGCAGCGAACTGTGGCCAGTGGGAGCCGCAATCGGCTGAACCTGCGGACGTGGCAGGTAAACAAACCAGCCCGGCCCACCGGGGTGCTTACGCTGGCGGGCCGCAGGCCAAAGGGTGCCGATCTCTGATATAAGCACTGGTAAGGGGATATAATTAGAGGAAAATATAGTTTGTAGCTGCTTTATTTTCCCAGCTAACCTTAGCTAACAGTAGGAATAATAGGTTTTCAGAAGAGTAATTGGAGCTTGCAAGTTTCCATGCCTGTTAGGTAAAGATAAATATGGATATGGGCATCCTGTAGAAATCAGTCTGTTTTCCAGCTGCATAACTATTATTAGATGTGACCATAACTAAGCATTTCATATATGCTGTATCTTTAGTATTACACACTGTATCTTCACAATATATTGTATCTTCACAATATATGGTAGCTTAAGTAGAATATAGGAATCTGATCTATGGATACTACCACTGCAAGATACCCTCAAATTTTCTTCATCTAAATTAAGACAAGTACGTGGTGAGCATACTAGAGTTTACAGGAATATTCTGTAATAGTGTCACTAGAGGCAGGTGCTGAAGTCAAACCATTAATTCTCACTTGCCTCCGAGAAATTAAGCAAAAGCCTGTGGTAGGGAGGAAAAAAAGAGGGGTTGGGGAGAGTGTAAAGGAAAAAAAAAAAAGTATTGGAGATAGTGTTGTTTTTTCCTTCTTTATAGTGCATACCGAAGGCCTGGTTTTATTATTATTTTAATTTTAATTATATCAATTCCCTACCCCTATTTTTTTAAATTAGAAATTCAAATCTCTTCCAGCCTGAAAGGCTCTATGGTGACTGGATAACTAGTGAGAAGACAGTTACCTTTTCCATAACTGGTGTTCTTTGGGATGTGCTGCTCATGTCTATTCCACAATAGGTGTTGGACATTTTTCCCCTAGCAGTACTCGTAGGGGAGCACCCCTAGCGACCCCTGGAGTAGCGTCTCCATGGCGTGGTATAAGGGACGCTGCATGCTCCCCCCACCCCAGTTCATTCTTACCAGATAACTCCAACAGAGGGGAAGGAGGGCGGGATGTGGAATAGACATGAGCAACACATCTCGAAGAATACCAGTTACGGAAAAGGTAACTGTCTTTTCTTCTTCGAGTGATTGCTCATGTGTATTCCACAATAGGTGATTCCAAGCTATATCTGTTGGAGGTGGGTAGGAGTTCACAAATTCTCAGGATGGAGCATGGCCCTGCCAAACCCGGCGTTCTCCCTGGTTTGGGAGATGATCACATAATGCGAGGTGAAAGTGTGAACCGAAGACCACGTAGCAGCCCTAAAAATGTCCTGGATGTGGACATGGGCCAAAAAGGCAGCCGACGAGGCCTGCACCCTAGTTGAGTGCACCCTCACATAGAAGGCAGGGGGATTCCCGCCAGGTCATAACAGGAACAGATACATGATGTGGTCCAGTTGGAGAGCCACTGAGTGGAGATCGGCCAACCCTTCATGCATTCGGCTGAGGCAAAGAACAGCTGCGAGGACTTTTTGAACGGTTTTGTCTGCTCCAGGTAGAAAGCCAGAGCCCGTCGCACATCCAGCGTGTGGAGACTGCGCTCCTCACTGGACACATGGGGCTTGGGGCAGAGGACCGGCAGGAAAATGTGGTAGGCAGAGACCACCTTCAGGAGGAACAAAGGATGTGGGCGGAGCTGGACCTTATCCTTATGCAACACCGTGTACGGGGGGGCTCGGAGGTCAGGGCCCTGAGTTCCAAGACCCGCCTAGCCAACATGATTGCCACCAGGAAGGCCACCTCCCACGAGAGGTGTGACCAGGAGCATGTAGCTAGTGGCTCAAACAAGGGGCCCATGAGGCGGGCCAGCACCAGGTTTAGGTCCCACTGTGGGTCTGGGGGCCTGACATACAGGAAGAGATGATCCAATCCCTTAAGGAATCAGCCAGGCATAGCAGGGGAGAATATCGTGTGCCCCTGCACCGGCAGGTGAAAAGCTGATATGGCCGCCAAGTACACCTTGATGGACGAGGGCGCCAGGCGCTGGGCTCAAAGGTGAAGGAAGTAGTCCAGAATAAGCTGGATCGGGGCAGCCACGGGGAAAACGCCCCGCTCATCCGCCCATTGAGAGAACCGAGACCACTTATCCAAGTAGGCTCGGCGCGTTGAGGGTTGCCTGCTTTCCAAAAGGGCGCACTGAACCGCTTCTGAGCATGTCCTCTCCTCCTAGCACTAACCATTGAGCAGCCATGCCATGAGGTGGAGTGCTGCTAGGTTGGGGTGGAGGAGGCGGCCCTGGTCCTGGGAGAGCACTTCCAGGCAGGACGGCAACGGCCACAGCGGGGCGACTGCCAGGCCCATGAGGGTTCCATACCAGTGCTGCCTGGGCCATGCTGGGGCAATCAGTAGGACCCGGGCCCTGTCCGTCTTTATCTTTTCCAGGACCTTGCCTATCAGTGGGAATGGGGGAAAGGCATAGAGAAACCTGCCCGACCAGGACAGGAGGAAGGCATCGGAGATAGCGCCCCATCCCAGCCCTGCCCCGGAGCAGAACTGGGCACAGCCATGGTTCTGCCAAGTCACAAACAGGTCCACCTGTGGAGTTCTTCACTCTTGGAAAAGTCTGTGCACCACCTCTGGGTGAAGAGACCACTCGTGCTGAGAGGAGAAGTCCCTGCTCAAGCGATCCACCCACGAGTTCCGGAGGCGCCCACTAGGTGGTACGCCTGTAGGCAAATGTTGTTATAAATGCCAATATATTTGCCAAAATCTCCAAGGGCATGATGGACAGAGGCTACAACAGGGACACACAGCAGTGCCACGTGAAAGTTAAGGAGCTGAGGCAAGCCTACCAAAAAACAAAGGATGCAAACGGTTGCTCCGGGTCAGAGCCCCATACACGCCAGTTCTATGATGAGCTGCATGCAATTCTAGGGGTGGTCCCTACCACTACCCCACCACTGTCCATGGACATCTGCAAGGGGGTAGTCTCATGCAACAGGGATGAGGATTTTGTGGATGATGATGAGGAGGAGGAGGTTGAGGATAGCGCACAGCAGGCAAGCGGAGAATCCCTTCTCCCCGGCAGCCAGGAACTGTTCATCACCCTGGAGCCAATAGCAGCGGGCTCCCGGACCATGAAGCCAGAGAAGGCACCTCTGGTGAGTGTACCGTTGTAAATATAATACAGGGTTTAAAAGCAAGCGTGTTTAATGATTAATTTACCACGCCAAGCCAGTAGCAAGTAGTCTGGAATTATTGCAGAACAAAACATTGCAGCGAATGGGCCCAGGCTTTGGTGGCATTCAAGCAACATCCCTGCTGTTAGCCACATGGTGGGGGGAGGCCTGTTCATGCTGAGCTGTTCGCGTTTGGCTGACAGGGACCTTCCCTTCTACTAGCCACACGCGTGTGTGTGTGTGTGTGTGTGTGTGTGTGAGTAACGATCATCCCAGAGAACTGGGTATGTGGGGGGGTTGGATTGTGCTGTACATTCACCCTAAAACCGCAGCCCCTCCTTTTAAATGGCCAACCCAACGGGCTTTGCTTGGTATGGGAAAGGAGGGCACTGCTGTTTGAAACCGGTCCCACATGTTATGAAGGCTGAAGAAGCCAAAACCCTTTGCTTTACCATGGCTGCCTGCAAGCCGAATTCTGTTGCCCAGCCGAGCGTGTGTGATGTCTCACACCAAACCGGCAGGCACTCAATATAAGAGGCAAAATGCGACCTTGTACCAAAAGCACATGTGCTATGTAATGTGAATTGCTTGATTCAATGTGAAATAGTCTTCCCTTTGTTCTCTAAAATGTATCTTTTTGAATACTACTCTCCCTTTTTTTCCTCCCGCAGCTGGAAATGTTTCTACGCTCCCCCTATCATCTCCGTCCCAGAGGCTAGCGCAGATTAGAAGGTGAAAAAAACCCACTTGCGACGACATGTCCTCAGAGCTCATGCAGTCCTTCCGCACTGAAAGAGCTCAGCAGAATGTGTGGAAGCAAACAATGGCAGAGTCGAGGAAAGCGTTAAATGAATGCAATGAGAGGAGGGAGGAGCATGCTGAGAGGAGGCAGGATGCAATGCTGAGGCTAATCGGGGAGCAAACTGACATGCTCAGGCATCTGGTGGAGCTGCAGGAAAGGCAGCAGGAGCACAGACTGCTGCTGCAGCTCCTGTATAACTGCCTGCCCTCCTCCCCAAGTTCCATATCCTCCTCACCCAGATGCCCAAGAATGCGGGGGGAGGAGGAGGCTATGGGCACCCAGCCACTCCACCCCAGAGGATTGCCCAAACAACAGAAGGCTGGCATTCAATAAGTTTTGAACTGTAGTGTGACCTTGTCCTTCTCTCCTCCCCCACCCCTCCCAAGCTACCTTATGAGTTTTCCCCCTATTTGTGTGCTGAATTAATAAAGAATGCATGATTTGGAAACAGTAATGACTTTATTGCCTCTGAAACCAGTGATCAAAGGCGGGAGGTCGGTTGGCTTACAGGGAAGTAGAGTCAACCAAGGGGGAGGATTTTCATCAGGGAGAAACAAACAGAACTGTCACACCGTAGCCTGGCCAGTCATGAAACTGGTTTTCAAAGCTTCTCTGATGCGCAGGACACCCAGCTGTGCTCTTCTAATTGCCCTAGTGTCTGGCTGCGCATAATCAGCCGCCAGGCAATTTGCCTTAACCTCCCACCCCGCCATAAACGTCTCCCCCTTACTCTCATAGATATTCTGGAGCACACAGCAAGCAGCAATAACAATGGGAATATCGGTTTTGCTGAGGTCTAACCTAGTCAGTAAACTGCGCCAGCGAGCTTTTAAATGTCCAAATGCACATTCTATCACCATTCTGCACTTGCTCAGCCTATAGTTGAACAGCTCCTTACTACTGTCCAGGGTGCCTGTTTATGTCTTCATGAGCCAGGGCATTAAGGGGTAGGCTGGGTGCCCAAGGATAACTATAGTCATTTCAACATCCCAATGGTAATTTTCTGGTGTGGGAAGTAAGTTCCTTCCTGCAGCTGTTCAAACAGACCAGAGTTCCTGAAGATGCGAGCGTCATGCACCTTTCCCAGCCATCCCACATTGATGTCAGTGAAATGTCCCTTGTGATCCACCAGTGCTTAACAGCACCATTGAAAAGTACCCCTTGTGGTTTACGTACTGGCTGCCAAGGTGGTCCAGTCCCAAGATAGGGATATGGGTTCCATCTATCGTCCCACCACAGTTAGGGAACCCCATTGCAGCAAAGCCATCCACTATGACCTGCACATTTCGCAGAGTCACTACCCTTGATAGCAGCAGCTCAGTGATTGCATTGGCTACTTGGATCACAGCAGCCCCCACAGTAGATTTACTCACTCCAAATTGATTCCTGACTGACCGGTAGCTGTCTGGCGTTGCAAGCTTCCAGAGGGCTATCGCCACTCGCTCCTCAACTGTGTGAGGGCTGCTCTCATCTTCGTATTCTTGCGCTTCAGGGCAGGGGAAAGCAAGTCACAAAATTCCATGAAAGTGCCCTGACGCATGTGAAAATTTTGCAGCCATTGGGAATCATCCCAGACCTGCAACACTATGCGGTCCCACCAGTCTGTGCTTGTTTCCCGGGCCCAGAATTGGCGTTCCATGGCCTGAACTTGCCCCATTGCCACCATGATGTCCAAATTGCCAAGGCCTATGCTTTGAGAGAAGTCTGTATCCATGTCCTCATCACTATCGTGATTGTGCTGTCGTCGCCTCCTCGCCTGCTTTTGCAGGTTCTGCACATACTGCAGGATAATGCACAAGGTGTTTACAATGCTCACAGCAGCAGCGGTGAGCTGAGCAGGCTCCATGCTTGCCGTGGTACGGCGTCTGCAGGAGAGCACAGTTGCAGCGGAAGCGGTTGAGGACGATGGTTAGCACTGCGCGCATTTCCCGAGGAAGAACACACGTACCTGGGAGCACATGACAGACAACATGGAGAAATTCACTATCAAGGCAAGAGCAGGAGAGCAGAGTTGCAGCGGAAGCGGTGGAGGATGATAGTTAGCACCGCGCACATTTCCTGGGGAAGAACACACGTACCCAAGAGCACATGACAGACAACATGGAGAAATTCACTATTGAGACAATAGCAGCAGAGTTGCAGCAGAAGCGGTGTATGTCGACAGTAAGCAGTCCTACTGCACTGTCTGCTGCCAGCAGCACCTAGGACACAACAGCGGTGGTGTCGGTGAGCTGAGCTGAGTGGGCTGCATACTTGCCGTGGTATGGCGTCTGCGCAGAAAAAAGCCACAAAAACCAGATGATCATAATGGTCCCTTCTGACCTTAAAGTCTATGAGTCTGCCGTTGCTTTCACAGAGGGAGGGGTGACATGTACCCAAAACCACCCGTGACAATGTTTTTGCCCCATCAGGCATTGGGAGCTTAACCCAGAATTCCCATGGGCGGCAGAAACTGCGGGAACTGTGGGATAGCTACCCACAGTGCACCGCTCCATAAGTCGATGCTAGCCATGGTAGTGAGGACGCACTTCACCAACTTCATGTGCTTAGTGTGGACATATGCAATCGACTGTATAAAATCGATTTCTAAAAATCAACTTCTACAAAATCGACCTAATTTTGTAGTGTAGACATACCCCCAGTATCCTGTCTTGCGACAGTGGCCAATGCCGGGTGCCCCAGAGGGAATGAACAGAACAGGTGACCATCAAATGATCCATTCCCTGTCGCCCATTGCCAACTTCTGGCAAAAACATGTTAACTCCTTCTGCTTAACAATGCGTTCTACCTTGTATTTAGCTGTGACACTCTCAAGTACCTTTCCCAGACCTGAAGATGAGCTCTGTGTAAGATTGAAACAGCATATCTCGTTCACCAACAGAAGTTGGTCCTGCGAAAGGTATTACCTCAACCACCTTGTCTCTGTACTCTATATACATATAGTGTCTAGCACCAGGATTTTAATAAGAGTACCTAGGTGGTGCTATAAACACAAAATAAATAATTTTGGATCCAGTATGTCTTTGTTAAAGACCCAGTACTTTCACCTTTTCTATTAAGTTGTTAAACTGGCAAATACAATTAGATCTTCTCTTCACTGACTGTAAAACTCTCATTAAATATGGTTCAAACATACTTGTAGCAAAACTGAGTTTAGGACAATTGTAAGGCTAGTCTAAAACAGTTTTTTTAAAGTGTACATCTAATGCATCTGCCCCCACCTGCATTTGTGCAGGCCACTCATACTATTGTAAACCAGTTCTCATTGCACAGGGGTTTGAATCATGTTTTAAAAGTTTTAAAATGCAATTCTGCAGCCAGTAAAGCAGGCGCTATTTGAATCAATTTATAGTAATGTTTACTTTTAGAATATAAAAGATCTTTTTATCTTTCCACAAGCATACCTATCACAATAATTCAACTTTTATTAACATTAAAAAATACATTTTCTAAAGTTAAAAAAAGTATGCTCCCCAATCAAGTTTCTTTGATAACTGGTGGAGGGTATTTATCCAGCATTCAAATTCCCAATATCCAAGATTTTCAGATATGCTTATTTTCCCAGTTTCTAGAAACAGTTCCATCACAATGAACACTCCTTTTTCATAATTTATCAAAAAAATTTAAAAATCCATGAAAAGGTATCAGTAAGGCACAGCTGACCAAAACAAGGTAATTTATATTCAACTTAGGTGGAATAGATTCCCTTAGCTCAACTGCAATCTTTTAACATACGCAAATTAAGTTAAACTGGTCTATCCAGTTCAGGGAAAATCAGCCCTACATAAACTGTTTGGTGGTTTTGCTTTACAAACTTCTCATAAAGCAGAACTGAGAAGGAAACTAGATAAAGTAAGATGCCCTGAGAGGAGGTTTGACATCTTAACAAAATAAAAATAACTTGGACAATAAAACGGATAACAGACACAAGTTTGCACGCACAGGGAGAAAGAAAGTGCCAAGCAAGATGGCAGAGGTCCCAGGTGCAAAAGCAGAATTGGTGAAACAAGCACTCAAAGCAAGACACGCTAGACTAGAAGCCCTGGAAAACCTTGCCAAGTTTTGAAACTTCTGAAATTTAGAGAAAAGTGATAGTTTAGAGGGCTTCACACTGTTACACTAACACCCAACCCATTTGAGACTGAAGCCGAAAAATTATTCTTTATAGGCAGAGCAGTGCTATTGCATACTTCAGGGAAAAGAACGGATGTGAATGACAGAGGGAGGATCCAACAGCTAGCAGGAATAAAAATAAATAACTAAGAGTTTGAATCTGAAGGACAAACAGTATGACTTTTTATGGACTTGAGTAAAGTAAAATTTCCTTACCGATACAAACATTCATCACTGAAGAAACTGACACTTCTGCCCTTCAAAGTTCATGATTATATCTAAAGACTTTTATATTTTCAAACTCAAAACCTGCACCAAAACGGTTGGATAGACTCAAAACAAAAAGTATGGCAGAAGATATGGGCTCCTTATGCAAAAGAAAGACTGAACTTTTGCTATGTATTAGCTCTAACCTTATGCTTTAGTTGGAAGCATGCAGAGTTTGGCTTAATGTCACAGTTTAATGGTTTTAATATTTTCAGTTTATGCTCTGTTATTGTAACAGATTATTGAACAGACTTTTCCAGATCATGAAAGTACTTTTTCCTTTATGAAAGACGATTATTTCTCTCTTTTTACAGATTTAGAGACCAATTCTTACTCAAGCAAGTACTTTGATGGGATTATTAATTTACAACCCTCAAAAGCATGTTATGCCTGAAACAGCTTCCAATCTTTTATCATGTGACACAATAAAACAAAGGGTTCAGAGAGAAAAACAATAGAAATCACAGCAATAACATTATACAGTTACTCAGCAATGGTAAGTGGGTAGCATGTCTGAACAATTTTTTAAATAGTTTTTAATCAAAATGCTACTTAAATAAAAATAAATAGTCTTGGCTGACACTTCTTGTGGGCTACATGGCAGAAGTGGTGCTTTTAGGAGGGATTTGTACAAGGGGAAAGTTTGGGGAGCATATTCTGCACATAGGTGGCAGTGTGGAAAAAAGTATGGAGTGAGGACTAATCATAAGGTTTTCAAGATTGGACCCTTATTAAAGAGACAAGAGGTAGTTGGGATGCATGCACACACTTCTGTCAATATATTGAACCTATTGCTGATACAAACAACAGCTAAAATTATAACTGAATGGTTACAACAAAATAATTATGCTGTGAATTTATATTATGCATTCAGTAGTACTTTGGGCCTGATATGATTTTAAGACCGCATAATCTAATCCTGCTCAGAGCTAGTTTAATAAACTCAGACATTAGTACCTAATATGAAGGCTACCATTTTATGTGAGGGCTCCAAAAGTTACTAATTCTGGTAGAGCTGATGCAGCACTAGCAACAGAATAACTTTTTTGAAAGTTATCCTGATGCAGACTGGGATCTTCTGTGGGAATGGGTTTGTTTGTGTCTTGTGTGTGGTAGTGCGTCGGGAATGGTGAGTTTGCTATATCTGTGAATAGTTTCTCTTGTAGGAATGGGTTATTTTGGGTCACAGTCTCTCCCTGCAGGAATAGGAAGAAAGTTCCTCCCCTTGAAAAGATTTTGGAAAAGGGATATTTTCCTGTGTGTTTTATATTCCCTAGAATGTATTGATAGGATTTTACTCCCTGTATGTGTACATCTATAAAAAGCCTTGTCTGCTCTACAAACTCACAAATAAAATTTCTATTGGTTCAGCTAACGGGGTGTTAGCATGACAGAGGAAAGTGTACACAAGCTTCCCATGTCAGGACCAATTTTTACCATTGTTCAGTTACACTTGCTTTTGGTATTAACTACAATGGCGGTAAACAGATCCAGACACTGAAACCTTGTCTACACTACATCCTCTCAAGGCTGTTAAACCTAGTGGGATTTTTTCCTCTAAATTTCTACAGCATAGACACAGTCTCTCCATCAAGGGAAAGAAGAAAAGGAGGAAGTTGTTGCGAGTTACACCACGTCTCATCGGAAAAGGAAAATGACAGTGTTTATTACAGTCTGTCTCCCAGGGATCAGTGATTTTGTTGTGTGTGTTACACCTTCTTCCCATGGGGAGCCCAACAGTGGATGTTAGCGTCTCTCGAGCAGGGGAGTGTGAAGAGAAGAGCATTTTGCTGTATAGGCTTATTACAGTCGGTCTCGGGGGGAGGGGGGGGATTTTGCTGAGTAGTGTTTTTGGTAAGGCTGCCGCATCCGGGGAAAGATACGTTAATGGGTTTTACAAGGAAACCGTCACGCCACGCCACGCCACGCCACCTCCCCTTCCCTACACACCCATTCACTCCCCCCGCCGCCGGGCACAGAGCGGGGAACTTACTCACCTCCGCTCACCAGCGTGCGGACAGCCCTGGGCGCAGCCATCTTGAACAGATGGGCCAGGGTCACGTGGGCGCGGGCCGGTTGTGGCCTGCCCTGTAGCCTGGCCGCGGTAACCTACCAGGAGCGCTGGGTTCCAGCCCCGCCGAGCCACTCTGCCCGTCGGGGCTCGGAGTAGGGAGCGGCTGGGGCTTTGCTCCGCTCTCAGGCGGCCCTGCGGTCACTGGCGCGCGGCTTTCCCGGCCGAGCTTCCTCTGAGAACGGAAGCGGGAGAGCGAGGTGGGAGGAGAGCCGGCCCGCCCGGGGCTCTCCCCTCGTCCGACCCGCTACCCCCCCCCGGGCCTGGGGCTCTCGCCTCGC
>NC_048308.1:37804051-37855120 GCF_013100865.1 Trachemys scripta elegans | reverse complement strand
TTCTGCTAGTTGCCAGAAGAACGCCTCGTCCGACCCGCTGCCCCACCAGCCTGCCCCCCCCCCCACTTGAGGGCCACGGTCAGGTGTCATCATGTCTCCTGGTCACTCGTCTCCTTGCCAAGGCCTCTAGCACCTGCTGCCCTCTCCGACAGTTGGGGCAGCTCTATGTATTTTGCTGCCCCAAGCACACCCGCTGGTAACGCGGATTCGGTGGCATGCCTGTGGGAGGTCTGCCGGTTCCGCACCTTCAGTGTATCCGCCTCGGGACCAGCGGACCTCCCACAGGCATGCCGCCGAAAGCAGCCTGACGGCGACCGGCAGGCCGCCCCAGGCGTGCACTGGTGCCTGGAGCCACCCCTGCAGGCAGTGCTACGCCTTGCAGGGCAGAACTTCCCCAGCCCTCTCTGTACAGACCCCAGCTGAACGGGTTGCTTGGGGCCCGTTGCCCTTTCACTTGCCCTCCCTGAGACCACCTTCCTCCGCACCCCCCACCATTACTTCCAGTGCTCACAGGGGAAAGTCAGGAGCCTGCTGGGGCCTCCTGGTTCTAATCCGCTGTAGCACCAGAATCAGCTGGCTTGGCCTCTTCCCTGTTACAGCCCCTTTTGCAGGCATCCAAGCTCCTCTTGATAATAGAGAGGTTGGGCAGCTCTTAAAGTGAGGAGGTGGAACGAGCAGCGCTGGGACCTGCCAGACCATCTCCAAGCTCCATTCAGAGAGTGCTTTGCAGAACAGGGCTTGAAAACTTCTCCTCTAATATACACTCTACAGAGAGGCAAGCTTGGCCTGTTAGGAGCACTGGAGTCTGTTCTAAAGCTGATATTAATTGAAAAGGACTGCTGAATTTCTCTTGTTTGCAGTAATTTAAATCCTATTGAGTCTTTGCTTCTAACAAAGTTAGCTTGATTAGGGACACTGCTGTAAGCTGTATGAAGTAGTCCCACTTATTATTCGAGTCATGAGTATTCTCCCTTTTTTTTCATAGCTTTGAATGGCAGTGATGGGAAGTAAAACAAACAAAAAAATAGTCTAGTAATTTTTAACCAGTAAGTGAGTCAGTGTGGCGGAGTGATTCCTAAAGAGAAATTACAATCCACTGGTGAGTTGTGGCTATACCACAGTCTGTAGTACTCGAAATGATGTATAATTTCCACTTTTAGAATTTTCTCTATCTCATTTGATTATATCAAGTAAGAACAGGCTATGGAACAAACCCTGGATATGAAGCAGTCACATGGCGGGGGGGGGGGGGTCTTCACTGGAGCCACAGTTGTACTTACTGCTTGACTTTGCTTAATCCATGCATGCAGAATCATGAAGGAGATGCCTAAAACTAAAACAAGTTAGTTGTATTTTAGTCCAGCTAGTTCCTTCATCTACAGTCACTTACTGCAACACAGTCAAACATCATGCAATAAAAATTAAACACCTAGAAAAAACAAACCAGGTACTTACTATAGAGAATGAACCCAACAGTTCTCAGGCAAACATATCAAGCACAAAGGGATCAAATACCCAACTAATAAGAGGATTTGGGGGGCAATTATGGTAGCAGCTACAAAAGCAAAGGGGGGGGAGGAACCCAAAATTCAGACATGAAATAAATAGGCCGGGGGGTGGGAATCCAAAAATTTGCAGTATGTCTTAAAGTCAGCTGTGGAGGAAGGTGGGTGGGGGGTGGGGTTACTCCTGCAAACGTCCATCAGATGAGAGTAGATGGCTAAAACTTTGTATTTATTTCCTGGCTTTGTACTTATTGTCTCTGGGTACATATACAAATGTTTAAAAAGTAGTTTACTAGAAATAGGTTACAAATCAGAGAAACACCATCAATGCAATTGGGCCCAAACCCACTCATGGAAAAATATATGAACTTTACACTGCACTCTGAAGGATAGGCTACCTACTGAACTAGCGAGGGGGCAGATTCAAAAGGCGAGGTCCTCCTATTAGAAACAATGTGCAACCTATCACCCACATGCTCCTGTATAAGGACTGTTAGCTAAAGTGTATCAGTTGATCATATACCTCATATGCAAACCATGTAGTTCTTTAAAGATCAGTAGCAGTACCTTGTATTGCCCCCAGATATGAACAAGTAAGCTAATCCATTCCTTATATCAAGACCCACTAAGCAGATGACCTGCTACATTCTGTATCAGTTCAGTTGTAGCCTGTGACTTGTCTTCAAGGGTAGCACTATAATAATCCAATGTGGAGATTAAAGTGGCAAGATCCAAATCAAAGAGAAATTGAGCTAAAATAGATTAAAAATGGCACTCCTACCCACTGCTACCTAGTGGGACTCAGGGAATTCCCCTACTCATAGGGGCAGAATCCAACACCTCCATATGGCTGCTCCTTCAGCCAAACTGCATGATCTCTCTTTCACTGGATTGAGCTTCAGCCTGCTTGCTTCATTTTGGCAAGGCACTTGGGAAACCAGACAACTCACATTTGGTTCAATTACAGAAATTCAGATCTTTATGCAACCTGGACAATGGCCACCCAGCTCAAAGTATCTTACATACATGCTGAAATGGGGGGAGGGCAGCATGCCAGAATAACTACAGAACTTCACAATAAAATTTATGAACGGCATTACATGGTGGAGTTGTCTGCAGTAGCAGAGGACTGGGCCATCAGGTCCTATATCTTTATGTTCCTATGTAATCCCTGGGGGGGAGGGGCCTGATGGGTAATTAGCTGTCACTATTCTCTGGACTTTTTCTAATGGGTAGAAACAGACACTATTCAAATGCAATTCTGTGCTTTCTTGCCAGGGGTCATAGATGACTCAACAAAATCTCATAGTCAGTGTTATCAAGGGATGCTGTCACAGGAATTAACTTGACTGTTGACCATTGCTAGTAGACCAATGACAAAGGGTAGCTTGATCTCCATGAGCCTGAAACCCAACTGACAGAGACCAAGGAAATCCAAGGATTCCAGATATGCCAGAACTGTCTTGCCACCACCTTTGCAATTACCTTGCCAATAGAGGTCAGATTATAGAAGTGGTACATATGGTTCTATACTACTGCTAAGACTGAATTGTTTCAATTTTTGTACGGAAAGTCGAGTGTGGATCAGAAAACTGGCATGGCAGCTTCTTTTCTATTATCCTAAAGAACAAGTGAGCAACTGTTGCAACCTCTGGATCAGTTTCAAAGGAATCCCAATTAGTAGATCATTATAAGTGTCTTAAATTTGTGCTTAGATGAGAGACTTTTTGCTACTCAGTAAGAAAGCACTTATAACTTGCCAGATTTAAGTATAGTCAAAACTTTTATATGGATTCAGATAGAGTGGAAATCTAGAGTGAGGCCAAATCTAGTTGTAGTCAGAAAGGAAGTGCCCACTAAATCTAAGCACAATAAACGTAAGGATTTGCATCCTGCTGTGTCCAGGTACTATTAGTAAATCCACCCCCGGAAAACTTTGATTTTGCTACTCTGTTCTTAGATATGGCTTTATTCACAACTCACTCAAAATCTTCCAAAACCTTTGAAATGATTAGTCAACTTGCTGTGGGAGGAGTTTTCCCCAGGAATTGAAATTATAGGTGGGGCGTTCAAAAACCACTAAATTGGTAACACTAGACTTGACCACTAAAGGGAGGATGGGGGAGTTCACGGGAGGTATAGGGAAGTATTTAGTCTTGATGCACATGAAAGTTACATCTGTTAACATCAAGTGAAAGTCATATGTACATGGCAAGGAAAGAATATACCTATGGTGAGACAACTTTAGATAGTATTGGTATATAAAATGATTTTTCTCCTAAAGGCACTCAGTATTGAGATCTCAACATCATTTTAAAATTATATTTTCAAAATGAACTGCAAAGCGTTTCTAACAGAAATTGTTTCTAAATGAGTGATAAACCAAACATATAAAAGAGACAAAATTACAATAAATTTCTACACCACATCAAAAAAAAAAAAATCACTTTCTTACTACACTTTCACTTACCTAACAGGTTTCAGGCTAAGATTAATGTTTCACATGAAATAGATAAACTAAGCAGGGAACATGTAGATCTTAAAATCATGCTTTATTTAAAAAGATAAGCAAAGGCTCAGTGGGAAAGGAGATGAGCATCTTCAAAAATAAATTATATTAAAACATGGAGCATCTCCATTATATTGCATTTAGAAACAAGAAGGCAGATGCTGAGCCTTCCCCTCCCCATTGAACTAGATTTCATTTATGTTCACTCTGATTTACTCAGAACAGCCCTAACTAGAGCACATTCTTCTTATTTGAGGCATGTTAACAGCATTACATTTTCTCTGATGGCTAAAGGAAGAAAAGCTGCAGCTGCTGCAGGAACAGACAGCACACAGCCCTGCTCTGCTGTCACCCAGAGCTTTCACAATGAACAAGACAGAACACTGAGGCACATATGTGATCAGCCCAAGGCTTCTGTATGTAGTCACCTGCCACAATAATTCTTTTTAAAGGATCTTCCAGCTGAACTGAATTTGTCTAAATCAACATTTTTCTATAAGCTTGCAAGATTTTGAAAGGGGTGAAGGGAGGAATGTCCCTGCCCTTTTAGATCTGTTTCTCTGTGCTGGAGATTTAAACATTTTTAACCTGGGAACCTGATAATTGTCATAATAGATCAGATCAATGATCCCTCTAGTTATATGGGGCTAACAATGGGGCTGCAGAGAAGCCTCATAGATGCTCATAGTTAGGCTTGGCAGAATTCAATTTTTGTATACAATTTTGATGGATAATATGGATTAAAAGCATTTTTTCAATTCTTATTGATTTAAATTTTCACAGTTGCATGAAATTATGGGGGGTTGTCAACATCACATATCTAAATATACAAAATAAATACCCTTAAATCAAACTCTAAGTTCTCAAGCAGCATTCTTCTTACTTTGTCTATCTGTAAATTACCATTGATGAAAATATTTTTTATTGATTCGGATGTACATAGTGAAATCGATGTTTACCAACATTTACTGATAAAAATCAAATCCTTCCAAGCCCACTCATAGTCCAGTATCTTGTTTCTGACAACAGTTAGTATCAGCTGCTTCAGAGGAAGGTGCAACGGACCCCATGATAGACAATTATTGGATAGCTGGAGTAGTTTGAGTAGACATGGTTATTTATATTGGCTCTCCACTTTATTTTTCCTCTTGTATTGTGAAAGGTTTGGGTGGGGAAGAGAAAGCAGCATTCCTATTCCTTCAGCTTTTCCTCCTTAGACATCAAACAAGTGTGATGATGGATAGTGTCCTGTAAACAGAATGCGCATCTATTAGTATTGCTTTGAATAGTTAGCCTTCCATTTTCAACCACTGCTTGAGATTTTTGGTTGATGGATACCAATGGGAGCCAATTATGTGGCTAAAAGCCTGTGCAAACTAAACATCTGGATAAATGGAAATTAAGTACTGAAGTCTTTTTCCTCCCCAGTCATTGGTTCAGGACTAGTGCTTGGAATAGCTTACCGGTCCTGAAGGCACTTGTATTCATCTGTCACAGTGTTCCTAGCCAGTGTAGAGATATCAGACTTTAATATTTTATCATGCTACCTTCTTTGCTCCACTTAAAATCCAACATTATCTTAGTGACCAATGTTTTACAAATTATTAGCATTAGAGAATATTTTGCAGTTTGAAAGCCTCGGTTCCAAGTTTTCAGGTGGTCAGCTTACAGCCATGTATTTCAGCTCCAGCAGTTTGACACACTGCTGAAATCAGGTCAGAACTGATATAGGGAGAAAAGGCAAAATGGTAAAATATACCAAAGGTAGAGTATCTTGCCCACAAGTTAGAGGCAGAGTTGGGAAATGAACCCAGGTCTCCCTGTATTTAGCTGTGACATTCTGAGTACATTTCCCAGACCGGCAGAGTGCTGTATAAGCTCAAAAGCTTCACTCTCTCACCAACAGAAATTGGTCCAATAAACAACCTCACCTACCTTGTGTCTCTAGTATCCTGGGACCAACATGGCTACAACACTGCATACAACCTATGCTTAGTCCCTTTTAAAGTTTGGTATTGTGTAACTATTCAGGGTAGGAAACATATGTTGTTTACCTTGAAAAGCTGAAATTCTGAACTTTACCTACTAGTATACAGTTTTCTTTACTAGCCCTGATAGAGAGGTTCAGTTTCAAAACTGTTGCTGGTCCCCTGTTCTAGCAGTGCTTTTGGCACTGGTTCAGGATCATGCCAAGTCCCAGATCTCAAACCAGTGTAATTTTCAGCCCCTGCAATAAACGAGAAAAGTTACGTCCACATTTCTGGATGTATGTACTTACCGAGACAAACATACTTGGTAATTACTTATCTCCTGTTCCAAGTGCCCAACAAACCTTTGCTAAATTGAGTTGCTCTCCCTTCTGTAGGCTAGAATGCGGATCAGAGCACATCTCCTCAAGCAGTTACTCAGCTTCAGTCTAAGGGAACAGCTGTTAGAAAGGTATACTTGCAAAGCAGTGACAGTACTTAAATTGTTAGGAGATTGACAAAAGATTAATTTGAAATAGAAAGTTATAAGAGACAGTTGCTATCAGACACTCAGAATCAGAAAAAGGACATTACAAGATCATCTAAATTTCTTCCTTCTTCCAGTGTTCAACAATCCTACTATAAGATAAAGAGCAGGGAATAAATGGATAAAGTTATCCGTATAAACAAAAGGAATTCCTACCGAGGCATTACTGTATACCTCTGTTGAATGTTGCAGAGGATGATAGTAGTATGTTGGGCTGAAACCACACGCAGCAGCTTTTTGTATTTCTTCATAGGAGGCACGGACATCTTCTGCCCAGGATATTGCTTCAGATGCAGAGCCTCAGCTGCACAAACCTCTTATCATATTACTACACCGATTTATGCCTCCTTCTCTACCTTGACATCAGACAGATTTCTTTCTTGGTTCCTGAAACTATTTCCTAGTGACTTTTTTAGTTTTCACTATTTGTTGTTTATCCAGAGGTGGTTTCCTCATTGGAGATGTCGGATAGATACCACTCATGTTATAACATAGTCTCAAAGTACGTGGGAGAGTTTCCTTCTCTCACTGTTCTTCAAACTTCAAAAGCTTTCCTTCCACACATGAGCTACTAGAGTTACTGATCTAAAAAGGGGCATATTTTGAACTCCTCCCTTCCCTTTCTTTATTCCATAGTTCATATTAGGAACTAAATGATCTCCTCTTTTTAAATACCCGCTGCTTCCTGGTTGATTGTATTGCTCTCTTCAGGACAGCAAGTGAAAAAGAAGTTGAGAGTTGTGTTGCTCCTCACTTGCCTTTGTCATCATTCTGTAAGTTAGCTGTTTATTGTGACTCAGGATAAAATGCTGATTCATGTTACGCCGCTCATCCAAGACAGACTCACTCAAAACCACCCTGCATCTCAACTTGTGCTTTTTGTGTAGCTGGGTGTTCTTCATTCACCCGCTGCAAAGCCTTTTCTTCATGTCAAACAGAGCCAATTTGGTAGGACAATGGCTAGGGGAAACTGAGAGCAACATAGTTCCTAATAACTGCTCTGCCAAGGTTGCGTGCCCAGGTAGTCACATTTGGAGGGTCCTGTGACGGTTTGGACCCCCCTTCTGGGATGCCACCGATGTACTGGGATTATTAGCCTGGGTTCCCTCTCCCTGTTTTGCTGTTTTAGGCTCTCGGGCCTCTGACAGCACACAGACACACAGGTAGGGATGCACCAGCTATAGAATCACACAGAGTCTGCAAACAGTGCTCTATGAGAAGACAGCTAGGAAATCGCCAAGCACTCAAGTGCAGCTCCCCTATGGATGGTACACCCAAATTAATATTGTCTTGCACTGTAGAGAAATCTATACAACGTAAGCTCATAAATTCACCCCGTCCTTCAATGTGGAGGAAGATACGCACAACTTCTCCCCCACCCATTAGAAATGGCACAAACTGGCTTTAATAATAAACAAAACAAGTTTAACAACTATAAAAAGGCAAATTTTAAGTGATTATAAGGGATAGCAAATAGAACAAAGCAGATTGCCAATCAAATAAAAAACAAAACACTCATACTAAATTTAAGATCTTAAAGAGACTGGTTTCAAGAAGTAATTTCTCAATCTAAATGTTGTTTTGGGCAAGTTGCAGAGTTTCTGTAGCTTAGAGTTCCAGTTATTTCTCTTTACAGACTAGAATCCTATCTTAGTCTGGACTCAGCCCTTGCCTTTCCCTCAGCTCAGTTCCTTTGTCTCTTCAGGTACTTTCAGCAGCCTTTCTTCTTGGGCAGGAAGGCAATGGAGAAGAGTCCTGTTTGCCTTACTCCCCAGCCTTAAATAAGATTTACATAAGGAGGAAATCTTTTGTTTCCCAGTCTTGACCTCCCACTCCTTTTAGTGGAAAATTACTAAAAGTCCAAGATGGCGTTTAGACCACCTGACCTAATAGTGTCACAGCTATGTCCCAGGATGCCTCTCAGGAAGGAGAGAGATTAGTATCTTCAAAGTCTTATTGTTTCTTCCTAATGGCCCATCAAGGCCGATGGCCTGTTGTCTGGTGGGTGTCTCCCAAATACACACACAGTTGTAATTGTTACATAGTCAATATTCCTAACTTTAGATACAGAAATGACAGATGCATACGAATTGGATAATCACATTAAGTAAATTATAACCTTTCTGATGATACCTTACAAGACCCATCTTGCATAAAATATATCTCAGTTATGCCATATCCATATCATAAGCATATTTCCATAAATAATATGGGGTGTAACATCACAGGTCCTTGCTTCCTCTAAAGACTACAGGGATATGGGATTGGGAACTTGGGGGTAGGAAGAAAGGCAGGTTGTCTGCCTGTAAACTAGCACAGCCAAGTCTCTGGAGGAATTTAGTTTCCCCTTTCTGAGATTCAGGCAGAATCATGGAGAGGAAGGGAGGTTGAAAAGACAACCAAGCCCCTACCCAAAAAACTGGCAGGCATGAGAGTTTTGCAGAGGCCAGGTTCCCTATTCTTGATGCATGTGAACCCCTGGTGTGGCTAGTGCTGAATCTGCTATGGTCAGTAGAACTGAAGCCAGGGACAGGGAGTTACCCTTTTGTGGTACTGTAGGGTTTGAGTAGCCCACCCTTTAAATATAGCCAGGTTCTCACTGAGTTGCTGGTTTGGGGGAAGGAGGAAGAAGCTACATGAGATTTTAAGGATTTTCGCCACCACCAGCAGGGGCGGCTCCAGGCACCAGCGCAGCAAGCATGTGCCTGGGGCGGCAAGCAGCGGGGGGCGGCCTGCCGGTCGCCGTCAGTCAGGCTGCCTTCGGCGGCAAGCCTGCGGGAGGTCTGCCGGTCCCGCAGTTTTGGCAGCAGGTACGCCGAAGGCACGGGATTGGTGGACCTCCTGCAGGCATGCCGTCGAATCCGCGTTACCAGCGGACCTTCTGCAGGTGTGCTGCTGAAAGCCGCCTGACTGCTGTGCTTGGGGCGGCAAAATCCATAGAGCCACCCGACCACCAGCTTGCCTGCAATATCAGATGGGAGAGAGGTATGCGGGGGCAGAGCACTGGAACATTTTCTGATTTTGTTCCATCTTCTTGCTTTGTCACAAACTTCTTCAACCTTGGGTGGGTTAGCAGTAACTCAGAAGAGTCACATTCCGTGCCTAGAGGATTTTGTGCTTGCATTTACAAAAAAGTATTTTTTTAAAAAGTTTGTGTTAAATAGCAACACATTTTGCACAGGAAAAAACTTATTCTTAAGGCTCCATGGTAACCGGTTACCTGGATCACCCTGGTACTGCTGCAGAGGGCAGGGCAGTTCACTAATGCCTTCCTGGGGACCAAGACTAGCAACTGGCTGAAGGACTTAGGCCTAGTCTTTCTCTAAGCCTCATGAAGGGGGAATAATTCATCATAGGAGGATCAGGTACTAGAGGTAGAATGAAATTATCTTAATGGTTTTGGGAAGTGCTCTTCTCTCTCCTCCTGATCCTTTGAAGTTCTTGTATTTAAGGACTATCTTGTGTTTAAGATGCACTTCTTTCCTGCTCTATTTTAGGCATTTATGATGTCCTCCATTGTTGCAGGGGAAACATGGATCTCTAAACTTGGCACTGCTCAGATAAGCAAAGGAACTGGGTTTTAAAATAATAATATAAAATAATGCATTTGCCATGAAATCTACCCATATAATCTGAAAATTAGAATGTGGCTGTTTTCCAAAAAGCTGTACAAAAAATTGCAAGGAGTATTTCACATTTTGATTGTTTTGAACATATTTGCTCCATTTCAAGTAAAAAATGTTGTTTTTTAGTTACCACACGTAACTACGGTCTGACAATCTAGCTGCATTGTCACACATCATTACTAGAATAGGAGCGTGCAACACAAATTCTGTTCTGTTAAGCCTGTGCAATACCACAGATGGCAGTGGGTTTGCACAGAGGCAACAGAAAAGAATTTGACCCTGCAATTGAACTGCATTAACAATTCTGAAGATGCGAGAGCCAAAATAAAATCTACCTCACTTTCCCATATCTGGTGTTCTCTCTGTATTGCTAGCGGACATAAAAAGTAGTAAAAAACCCTGTTACTGTAAATGAGCAAGCAACTGGGACTCTGAATTAATACAAGTAGCAGATAATGTTGAGTAAGGTGCGGTTTTTACATAGCTGCTGGTCAGAGTAGAACTACATTTAATGCTGAGTTACTGTAACTTTTTTATTTTGAGACTGCAGGGAGTTTGGCAACTTTTCATTTTCAAGTATTCCAATATTTTTTCATTTTATTTTTCCCCTTTGCTTTGAAGTACTTGCTGAGATACACAGGTTTTCGTACTGGTAACAAGAGACTGTCACTGCTACTTGTATAAAAATTGTCTAGTAAGCGATGAAAGAATACGCCAGAGAGCAGAAATCAGCATTCTGATGCTTCTACAACGAACAACATCATACACAACTTTAGTTTCTTGACCAATCCTGTACAACCTGAAAGTTCAAGAACAGTATTTCAAATTCAGCAAACTCTCCTTTAAATCCTGTTTCAAGAAGTTTAAAGTTTCATGTGGGCTTCAGTTAAAGTAGCAATTTGGTTGTAGCCAGAATGGATAAGAAATACATGGAGAATTTTTAAAAAGATAAAATCACTTAAAATAAATCTGTTAATTTAATAATAATGCTTATTCCATATATAATGAAAAGTTCCCATTAATATTTATTAATTCAATGGAAGAACAGCAACTTCTCAGTTTAGTTTATCCTGGAAAATTTTGATTAAATTTGCTTAAATAGAAATTTGCATTCGGACTCCTTCTAGTTTTCTATAGAATGCTTATCATTGGAGTGTCTCACTGGTAAGGAGTAGAAGACATGGCCTAATTCAACATTTAATTATTCAATTTCAGGTTGTTGGGCTGTTGTTTTTTTGCTAATATCTTCAGCTGAAGTGTAAACTTTTCTTTTCTCTCTCAGCATTTAAAAGAACCAAGATATTTAAGTATGAAAAGTTGACTACTGAATGCCTATATATTATGCTACCAAGTTCATAGCTCCACAAAATGAGATTCCTGTGACAATTTAATAGCAAAGCTGTGCAAACCATGTTATTCTATCAATGCAAATCTATCAGAATGGATGAAAAAAAATCAATGATAAAAAAATATCACATTTTTAAATTTAAATTCAGATTTTTAAAAATAAACCTATTTAAAATTAAATTTGAAATTGACAGCTTATGTTAAGGCCTAAAATTATAATATATTAAAGTAATTTAAATTAAATACAAGAATAATATTAATCTTCACGTTTACTTCTGAAGTTTTAAAGAAAGTCAAAGCACTCAGCTAATGGAAGTTAATAGTTAAACACTTGCAACCAGAGTTGATTGAAGTGCTAAATCAATGTTTGACAGCAGAAGCGTCTTTTGCAGGTAGAGAGAATATTTTCTTCACTTTTGTTGATTCAACTAATTCAGTACAAATGCAAGTTCATTCAAAGTTAAGAAGCTGACTGGGAGTTGAAAAAAGCAGGAAAGCTTGTTTTCTTCTTCCAATCTGTGAATAAAAACTAGGTGTGAGAGGATGAGACCCAAAAACTAGGTGTGAGAGGATGAGACCCAATAGTTCTAAAATCTTGAAGGATCCAGTGACCGGAAACAATCAGGTCAATTCATTAACTACACAGAGAATACTTCCTTTGTTTAGTAAATCGCTGTTAAAGGCAAAATATGTTTTCATATATTTTTTGGATAAACTTTTCTTATGTATCCCGCACATTTAAGGCAGTTTTACTTAATACAAAAAACCCTGTTGTTTTTGTGTCTTTTTAATTGAATTTGAATTTCCATCCAAATAGAACTTGACACAAATCTCAAGTATAAAATTAATCATCTAGTAAATAATATATCATTCATTTATAACAATAAACAATTTAAAAACTAAGACTGCATTAAAATGTATTATTAAGACTGAATAATTTAAGTTTAGCTATATCATTGCTTAAATAAATGTGTAAATAGTGTATCCTCCTGGTTAGCAAAAAGAAGCACCACGTTGAGGGTAAAGGCTATACTTAGTTACAAATAACATTTTAATGATTATCAACTAATGAGAATCAACTTTTAAGAAAATAACTAAAAATTACAAATGCAAAACATGATTAAAATTGATTATTTAAATCATTATTAAAATCTGTAATTTAAATTGATTTGATTTCAACCAATCCTCCATGAAATCTATTAAATAAATTGTAAGAGCAAGTCCATACAGCCTCTCGGTCAGTATAACAATTTCAATGCTAACTATACCATCCCATACATTACTGAGAGAAGGACTATTAAGATTGACACAGGGGCCTACTGCACAGACAGGATTTTGAGAGGGAGCAGTTATGCAGAAAAGGATGATTCACCCTATCAGATTTGTATTTATTTCATTAACTTGAGCAATGTGGATAGTTATAGTTGCTGTGTTTACACTTTGAATATTACAGCACCACAGATGGTTTGCAAGTAGAGTACATAATAATATTAAGTATTGTGGGACTTTCATGGATCTGCAGCAGTGGTAAGTCATAAAGCAAAGTGAAGAGTGGTCTGGTAGCATCAACTGAACTTGAGTGTTCTTGTCATCAGTTCAATTTTTAAAATTTTTGTTCTGTCAAACTTCGCCAAAAAGTCCAGAGATAAGGAGTTAACGGAAAACTGGTAGTTTCTGAAAGCTGAGAGTTACAGGAGTTGGTTATGGGATTTCAGGTAAATAGCATCACAAGAATGTGTGGAACATTAGATAAGTAACCTAAGCACACTGACAGGAGAAGCTATGCCTCAATAGGCAAAGCCAATTGCTTACGTGTTAAAACTATTACATAACCACATAATAAATATGTTACTGTTTATCAATGGTTTAAACAGGAATTCCCTCGATAGAAAATGATCATGGATCTCAGTGTTTGGAGCCAAATGTAAAGTCCATTTCTTCAAATTAGCATTCCTTCAACAAATCTTTTCTTACATACTATCAGTCATCTTTCAACACAAACATATTAAAACTTGCTAAACAAATCACTACTATTTATGTTTATTCCTATAGGCAGGAAGGGATGAGGATTTAATATTGTTTAATTAAGATGTGCTCAGATCATACGATGATGATGGCCATATAACAGCGTATGCCATGAAGCAGGTCATGAACAGCAGAGGGCAGGAGGATGAAATAGAATTTTGTAAAGATTTTCTAGTAATTAACTCAAACATTTCATGTTTGAAATCATTTGGTTTTATTTTTAACTTACCTTATGAACAACCGAACTATTTAAGAAGTCGCTAACAATCTCAATACTCCAGGCTATGGTAGTCCAATCTGCTTCATCTCAAGCCTAAGCATCTGAACAAAACTGTACAGAAGACCCGAACACTTGCAGTGATAGTGCATCTCAGAATCTACATTCTTGTTTATTTAAGCAGTAAGTGCCCCAAAACCTAAGTACAACCATCTTTAAATCTACAACACAAAAATAGAAAATATTCAAAAATGCACAGAAAAAACACACAAAAAAAGTCATCTTAAATGTGATTAAAACGTCACATGAGATTTTGCAATTAAGTAGCAATTATGGATGTGCTTCACAACACAATGTATAGAAATTTGCAAGTTTCCTGTACAGAAAGGTAGAATCCTCATGCTTGAGCAAGTCGTTCTAGGACCCTTCGGTAATCTGAAACAAGTTGCTGGAAGCTCTCTTCTAACTGTTCATGCTGCATATTTAGGTCTATTTGGTTCAACTGGTTCGTCAACTCCTCTGGTCTCAGACATCTTCTCATCTTGGCAAGTTCTCTTTGCTTTTTCTAAACAATTAAATAAACAGGTTTAAACTTAATGTCATCACCTTTATTGGCAGATATTTGTATTTTTAGAATGAAGTGAACAGCAGTAGAGTCTCAAAGACTTATCCAAAAGGTGTTTATTGATTATATATTCCTTTTATTAGTATGTATTTCTTCCCAAAATGTCCCTACTTTTAAACAAGAGCAATGAGAGGCTGGGTAAATTCTCCTCATAAAACACTTTTTCCCTTGAAAGTCTAAACAACGAGGTCAATAATAAACTAAAAGAAAGTAGTATCCAGATTTCTGTATTTTTTCCTGAAGCTATGAGACTGGTAGTACTACTACTTATTTGTTTTTTATGCCACACAGGTGGCTTTGTTTGTGTGTGGTGTTGGTTTGGTTTTGAAAAAAAATGTTATATTGACCTTAATTTTGGTAACCATCTGAACTGATACTACTTTATATATTACTCCTCTATCAGTATTAACCATGCCTATGTACTGTTATGCTGATCTTCTGCCAAACTGATATATTTCCCACATAATCTATTTAACAGCTACTAAAAACTAACTTTAAACCACCCTTCCTCCACTACTTAGAAAATAATCCAAGAATAAGCACGGCAAGCCTAATAATTATGATTTTTTTTGCATCAGATCTATGTGGATGATCAATATTTGGGAACAGCAGTAAAACAGACCCACCCACACAAACACTAACAGAGGAGAATGATTAGTGGAAACACATAATGGGTTACTTGTTGCAAATAGAACAGACAAGAATGCATCTCAAAAATGTTTCCTCACTAATTAGTAAGCTCCTCCACGTACTCCCACCCCATTACCCATCAATAAATTATACCTAACTACTACCAAACCCCCTCCCCAAAACCTATTAGGAATTTAAAATATTGATTAAAGATAATATGGGACTAAGTACTTCCTCAATGCTGATGTCCTTAGTCCACTTCCAGTTAGGAAAGTCAGGGAAATAAAGGAATTGCTATAGAGGAGGAGAGGAGGTGTCATGTAATCCAGTACCCTCTGGCCAAAGTAGTGTGCTTCAGAGCAAGTGATAAACCCCCACAAAATGGACCTAATTTTGCAATTATAGCATGAATGCAAACAAAAGGGAATTTCTGCCCCCAGCTGGTGCTCAGTTTGTGCCTATACTGTACCCAAGGATTGAAATGCCTTTTGGTTTTTAAATCGCAGATGATATTCCTATGAATGTCTGTCTGTTCCTTTTATGTCTCAGTGCTACCAAGAGGCAGTCTATTTCCACAGGTTAATTATATGTTGAGGAAAAAAAGTATTACATTTTAATTTAGAGTGGCCTCTTGTTCTTGTATTATAGGGAAAGGTTAAAAAGGAGCACTCAGCTGGCTCACTCTAGACAACTTGCTGTTTTACATACATCTCCTTTCTTGTACTTTTGCCAACGTAATAGAAAAAATATTAAAGAGAAGGAATTCTTTTGGCTGACCTCGAGTAAATAGCCTGAAATGATGGGATGAAAATGATCAATGGAAACTATAGGCTGAATAACAGGAAAAAACAGAGGTCTGGAACAGTTTCCCAAAGAAAGCCCACATCACTTGCGTTGTTTAAAAACTAGACTGGACAAAGCACTCATTAATAGACCAAGAACAGTCCAGCATCAGCAGGGAGGATGGACAAAGTGACCCCCCCATTTTCCAAGCTCTGACTTCTAATTCAACTTTTCAGTCTCTCCTTCTATGGAGGCCCTAAACTAGATTTTCACTGCCTCTCTCTGGACCTTTTCCTTTAGTGTCTGGGTAATCAAGACCAAAACTGAACATTGCCTAATTCCTTAGTTTTGTTTGCTTCTTTCCAAGTTTTTCAAAGTCCTTCCTAGTTTTGACTCATGTAATCTACAAATGTTACCACTTCACTATTCCCCACCACTTTTTCCACCATTGTCTCGACCCGCTTAAAAATTAAATAGTGACCACCACTAGTCCTATTGATGATCTCTGTTCCTATTAACCTCTTCTCCATCAAGACTCGGCTATTTATTTTCCTATATCAATGAGTTTTTAATCTGTAATAGGGCTTTACCTCTTTCATAGTGGTTATCAAATTTTCTTACTGTCCCTTGGGGACAGAAAACTTTATCAGAAAACTTTTTAAAGTAAAGATTACAGTACCGTTTTTGCTATCACCATGTGAAGTTACCAATTCTGTAGCAAATGCACTTACTCTATATGAAAAAGAGCAGTAAGAAAAAGCTTAGTTTCCTGAACTTTCTACCTAAATGATCTTCTCCCAGCCTATCCCAATAGAAACAAATTGCAAGTATGTCAGAGCTGCCACATTTGGCTGTGCAAGTAGGTCTGAAGTGGCACAGATGGGACATCATCTTCACATGCTGCACTCTGTTCTTCCTGGTAATACATTTTACAGACTAAAAGCTCTTACTTGGAAGCAGGAGTTAAACTGGGGGACTACGTTCCATTCAGTGTTGAAAAAAGGGTCATCACTATTTTGGTCAGCTGAGCTCAAACATAATACTAGTTTCCACTGATATAAAGTGGCAGCATGTTGTGTCAAAGACACCCTTTCTGAGTGGGTTTTGAGTGTTGCTGTATTAAGTTTTGGATATATCATCCATAGCGAGGGAGACCATGTTCAATATATGGCATGTTAATATTCCAGTATTTGTGCCACCTGGCATTTGTTTTTCCAGTGGAACAGCACCATTATTTGTTTTTTTGTTCTTCATATTACCTCCCTACCACTACCAGTACTTTCACCTTTGGGATGGGAATAATTTAGTTTGTTAATGGAACAGTTTGTTAATGGAACAGTTTGCTAGTACCACACGCTCCTTGCACTGGCTTCTCCTCCTAAAATACTCTTTAGGACACTTTTCAGGTTTACTATATCCCATTCCTGTTTTTAAGATGTAATTACTCAAATGCACTGACCAATAAAGAGATAAATAATCAATATATGTCAGAGTGAGAGAGCGCCTGCAACAATTTGACTCCATTATACTTCCATGATTACTTTCCCACTGCACTATCACTTGAGAATTCTGATTTTCACTGATTCCCCCTTATACATTTTTTCCTGCAGCTTTTTCTGTATCTGTTGTCCATTAATCTAAGATTTTTGCACACTGCTTTCATCCTCCTATTTTGTGGGGCTAGAAAGGATTGAACCCAGTACTCCTTGCCTTTCTACAGTACTAATGGCCCACCACTTGGGTCATAGCAGTGTTCATACATATTTTTCATAAAGGAACTAGCTACTGCAGTACACAGAATATTAATGACTGCATATATCATGATTTCACAGATCTTAATGTCCAATATGAAAATACCAAGAAAAAACAAGCACTTATTGCTGTTCTTGTCTTTTCCTCAGCTCTACATGGAAGTATATAAATTAGCGATTTTCTTCTAATCAAACATGTATAGTTAATCTAAATGCTATCAGAAGTGAAAGTATTGAAATGTCAGTTATTTAAATGTTCATGTCTGCAGTTCAAGTTTGGTCAATCTTCATGAGCCAATATTTTTACGTTAGTCGACAACAGCTCTGTAAGGACTAAGACATCAGAGATAGCTGTTCCAGATAAAAGTTTCATGTGAGAAAAATATATTTTGTTGAAAGCAAGTCATTCAGAATTGCAATTCTTTTAAGAGATGTGTTCAGTGTTTTTATCTCCCCATTTGTGTGCCTATGCACTTCTCATTTCTGCTTCAGACAGGACCACTGCTTTGTCTCTCCACCTCACAGTACCACCATTGGTACTTCTACAACAATAGTATCTAGCTGAAAAGAAGGTATTCATGCATCACCAGCACTACAATCATCGTCCTACATGCCTAGTACATTAGCAACGAATCACCCTTTGTGATGCCTATGTAATTATACCGTGTCTGGTAAAACAGAGAAGAAAAATTCTTAAGAAATTTCAGTCTCAAAGTAAAAGCCCTTCTACACACCACATATTGCTTTTACACTCATTTCCCAGAAAGCAGAGAAAGATAATATTTTGGATCTTAGAGTCTTTCAAGTAGACCTGGGCTCCCATCCCATGAGAATTTTCAAGATGTCAAAAACTTTTCCCATACCAAATCAAGATGAAAAATCGGAATCTTGAAAAGTTCTGTGAACCAAAAAAAAAAAAAAATCAGGAAAAAAAATGTAGAGTAGAACAACTGAAACATTTCATTTTCATAATTCTGAAATGTTTGTTTTGATTTAGATCTTTACATTTTACTATAAGGTAACAAATTTCTAAACAAAAAGTCATTTTGAACAGAAAAATTGAACTTGCATTTCAAAACCATCAAAATGAGGTTTCAACATTTGTGAAATTTAAAAAAAAAAAAAAAAAAATAATCTGAAATGGGAAATTAATTTAAACCATCTCTTTCCTGCAAAGAGTTTAGGTTTTGACAAATTGGCATTTTCTGATAAAAAAAGTTTAGCTGAAAAATTCCAGACCCAGCTGCACTTTCAAGTAATTTTTATTTTATTTTTTAAAGAAGGGAAGGAGGGAAAACAGTTGCCCATTTCCTTTCACCAGTTCAGTCACCAGTAAAATTGTTGACGTTTTTTCAGTCTCACTCTTCGCACTATTCTTTGCAGCCTCCAAGAAGCTGCTGTCAAAAAAAAAAAAAAAAAAAAAAATTCAATCTCCCCTCACACCTACAGATCCAATTTCTTTGAAAGTTATTTAATTGGAACGGTATCACCTATGAATTTAAGCCTAATATTACTCATTCTTAAAACATAATTTTTCAGAAAGGCAGGAAGGTACCTTTAAAGTGTAGTTGTACTTGGAAATAGTGACTTTGTTGAAGTGGCATCATGAGGGTCCACATTAGTTGAAGTTATTTTAAGATCAAATTTATTCACATTTTTTATTTCTTTATAAACTACCAAACTGAGATATTACTGTCAAGTTCAAGTCTTTCTTTTCTCATTGTCACCTGTAAAATTCTTCATGCCAAATTCTGCCTTTACTTATACCTGTGCAACCGGTTACACCTGTGCAATTCCACTATATTCATTGACATTACACAGGTGTAAGTGAAGGGACAATTTGGACTACAACTGAATGTGTATAATGTGACATTTTTGTTCCTTACTTGCAAGCTTGTAGTTTCCTACCAGTATATACCTAATCCAGCTCATAGCTGTTGTCACAAAAGCAACTCTCTAGAAGATTCGAGACATCAATTTCCAATCTATAAAGGCAAGAGGTACCTCAACACACTCCCAGTAGATACTTCAAAACCTTAGGCAAAACATATCCACATCTAACAATAAGTGCCCAGCAACAGCAATCAATAATAACTTCAAGGAGAGAATAAAATAATTGCTGGACTGGGTAGATGATCAATTTATAGTGAAAGGAATTGTTCCATTCTCCTACTATCATCAATCCACTAGTCCCGGCCCAACTGGAAATTAAACAGTAAGGAAAAGAATACAGGAACAAGAAAAGGGTCATCTTGCAGGACCCAGTAACAAAAAGCAGCATCCAACAAGGCTACAATATCAGTTTTGTAATGCTTAGTAAAAACAGCAGAAACAACCAGGTCACAGCCATGAAAAGCTTGTAAGATGCTGTTTCTGACGCTATCATCGGTATAGTTGGTTGTGCTCTCGAAGTGGAAGTTTTTCTGCCGATTGTGAGACCCAAACAATAGCAGAACAAACTCATCTTGCTATATTGGTCTTGATGTTTGAGGCTTTTCATGATCTCCATAAAAAATGAAAAGGCAATTCTATCTGCAGAAAGATTTTTGTTCTGTCCAGATAGTACTTTTTAGCCTTCTTAACATCCAGAAGGTGATGGTGAAGCTCCAAAGGGCAACATAGATAGCTGGAACATAAGCCTTTGTGAACTCAACACCCTTAGGGGTGGGGGGGAGAATGGGACAACAACCACCCTGCAAGACCTTGACAAAAGCTTTTTTAAAAATAATATTTTCAAGGTTAATGCCAAAGGGGGCACACCAGGCTGCAAGTGCAGAATACAGTGGTAAATCTTAGTTTTAGAGTCTCATCCAGATTTCAGGATAATTCTCCCAGATCCCTTGAGTAGGCAAGAGTCCAGAAAGTTCAGCTTCTTGGGGTGGGATATTCTAATCTAAAGTGCTCAGTACTAGCCTGGAATCTGCATGGACTTCAATGGGAGCAGAGTTAAGCAAATACAGAGTGTTTTGGAAAATACCACCCTTCGTCTCCAGGTTTGGGTGCCTGATTAAGCCCAAGTCAGGAGATCTCTGGTTACTGGGCAGCTTTAAGAGATCTTGCCTTGACATATGAAAGCCAAAATCTACAGTTCAGTAGAAAAGCCCAGTTCAGGCCACTTTTCATGGCAACTTTGGCTAATGATGGATGGCATGAAGGCACAGAACTTCCCACTTGAAGGAAAAGGTGTCCATCTTCCAAGCAGACTTCTGTCAGTGCTGGGAGTAGAAACAAGAACTTGATTGTTGTAGAAAAAGTTCCATCTTGGGGACCCCACCGGTGGGGAGGATGACCCAGGGGGGATAGGTGTGTAAAATATGTTGGTTTAACTTAATTACTACTCTTTGGCACGGGCACTTATTGAGACATCCCTGCACATAACTGTCTGCTTCTTATGACGGCCTTTCAATACAAAACATAATCCTGATCACCTCTGTACAAAGAGGAACTCCAAAGTGCCCCCACATCTGGCAACACTGCCTAGGGTCATTCTGTAAGAATTTATAGATTCTAGGGAAAGAGTAAATTTTTTCAACACATACCAGATGAACCCAAATTCTAGTCAATTGATTCTCCAATGACCATTTTCCTGGCAACACTTTGGCCAGCACATCAGGGAACCTAAGTGGGTACACCAGCTTCTGAAGTTTGCTGCTTTGGAGATCCTGATGTCAGTTCCAAGAGTGTGTTCCCCTGGAACAAGTTGTTTGGGGAAGTAAATCATTGAGGAACAAACTATTTCTGTTGAAATAGGAGACAACAGTAAAAGTTATTTTCTTATTGGTCTCCTAACAAGAGCATTGATTGATGGATCCTGTTACCATCAGGCCTGGGTGGAAGGAGAACTGAAGAGATGAAGGGAACAATGCCCAGTAGAGAATAGGCCTACTAATGAGCCTGAAATAGAGAGTAAGCATCCACAATGAAGCTGTATATGCAATGTACAGGGACTGTGCTGATACACTCCACGTCTATACATGCTGGGATGTTAGCTCCAAAAAACTTTTATAAAGCTGCCACCCTAACAGCAGCTGCGGGCTGTACCTCCCTGCAGTTGGTGGCTTGGGTACAATATGAGGACAATTCCACTGATGTCTGGGAAGAAACACAATTCCAGCTCACTATTGCATGCTGTGTGTTGGTTCTGCAGGGCAAATAAGAGTTAAAACAAACAAAAAATTATTCTTTTGACCAAAGTAAGCAGATCTTACTTTGAATACTCACATGGAGCACCTCAGCTGAGAACGTACTGTTTTTACATAGTCACTTTTCACAGCAGAATCATATTTTAAGTCACAAATCCTTCAATGGTCACAAAACAAATCCTCTGCTTATTTTGCTGATAGTCTACTTCCACGCTCTTTTAATATCCTAAATAGAACACTTTAAAAGTTATAATTGAGTCATCAGCCCTCTCTCTATGATCTCTCTTGGAGAAAGTTTTCTTCCCCCTTTTGATGCCCCACATGACTTCATAAGTAATCCACAGCCTCAACGTCAAACAATTATATTCTCCTGTTCATTTTCATACCAAACCTTTTGCTTTTTAAAAGAATTGTTAAGAAAAAAAGGAATGTCTTTAATTATAGCAATTATATTCATCACAACGTTCTCAACTTCAGCAGTCCCTTCAACTCGTGGACCAGTAAGAACAGATGTGGTATCTTAGTTCAGTATTTTCAAAGTGATCTCTTTGTTAACATGGACAATTCTAAAGGGTGAAAGTGTTACAGAATTTTTTGGTTTTGATTTTCTGCACTCACTTCATTAATCTAGGAGACAGTTGTACGATGGAATAGGTCTATCATGAGACTGAGTTGTGGGTAGTTTGCAATATTCTGCATTTATATAGCCTGTTCAACTGAAGATCTCATAAAGCTTTATAAATATAAGACCTTACCACCAGTAAAAGAAAGGTATTAAGAGTGTAAGTTGTATACATCTCTGTGGTGTAAAGATGAGAAAATGTTTGACAATATGAAAAGCTGTTTAACAACAGGTTATAATTTGGAAAGTGAGGTAGGTACAGGTGAGTTAGTTTAACTGCAATTGTTTTGAGAAGTGGTTTTTGGAAACAGCATGGCTAGAATCTATTTATTCAACCACAGAAGTAATGCACTTGTTATTTCAAACAATACTTATGACTAAGATATACAGCAAAACCTCAACTCTTAATTAGTGAAAAAATCGGTATGCAAGGGTGGTCATGTTTCAAGAATGTGAAATGTGAAAACTAACTTAAAACTTATGTTAATTCAGTACAGAAAAAGTATATGAACCCCAGCACACGGATTTACAGAAACAAAGCAAAAAACATGTTTCTTTAGTTCTCGAGTAAGTGTTAAAAGGTACTTAAGACATATACACCTTATATGGGCCAATCAATCTTTTTTTGACGTCCAACCTATAGCCTCTGGACTGTTCTGGATCACCCATGTCTGTTGCACGTAATCGGAGAATTTCATAAACCCGTCTTGTGTGTTGCTAATCAAAGGGAAAAAAAAGGAGAACAGTATGAATAATGTTATAATTTCCAAGCTTATTGCTGAAAGATTTAAGAAATGAAAAGATGTGAAAATGCTACATGTTCAATTATTTTGCTTAAGATGTTACATGTATCATGAGAGATTCAAAGGGCAGTGACAGAGACTTGATTTTCCGCCCCCCATCACTTCCTTACTTCTTTGGTACTTCCTAACTAACAAGTTTGGCAGCTCACTCAGTCTTCCCTCAATGTTTCTTCTAAAATAATTCCTGCCATGCAACCAATGCCTTTAATGCACCCCAGAATCCTTTGTACCAACTGCAGTAGCATTTCAGAAGCAGCATTGCTCAGTTGCAAAGGATTCTACCACTCAGAGTCACAAAGGCATGAGCTGCACAGGAGTTCATCTAATTAATTGGCAGAAACCCTGCAGCCAGAGTTGAAAGACAGTTTGGGACTGGTCTGTTGGTGGGCAATTCATAATACTGTGGTTCCATTGCTAATTTGGAGCTGCTCCACTTGCTGCTTTCCTTAAAGCCACCTCCTCACAGTTCTGTATCTAAGCATGGAACAGCAATTTTTAAATTAAACTATTTAAGAGATGGGGAGAGAGGATCGGACAAAAACCCCAAACCAGTAAAGTGGGGCAAGTCAAGGTAGTGAGGCAATTGTATTTAGCGAAATTCACAAATTTTAAAATAATAAAATGAAAAGAAGATTCCTGTTGCCATTACACCATTACATTTCTGTTGCATCTATTCTATAGCTTTTGGGAACATTGTTCTAGAGGAAAATGTTTTTGTCAGTCCCAGAAATAATGGGCAATGAAGCCTTATTTAGAGGAATAGAGCAAATTTCTGGTTATGTTAACGGATTTTATTAACCTTTATTAACTCGATTTATTAACTTAAGAAATTAGTTAAGAAATTTCTTTACTCAAAATGAATAGTTTAATAAAATTGCCTACTACCTCCTAAAGCCTCACAAACCTACAACAAAATATGTGCAATCAAGTTACATATTTTCAGAATTTAAAAATAATTTATTCTGCCTTTATTGTATGTTCTTTAAATAGAGATGGAGCCTTTGATACGCTTATTATTTCTACATGTTTAGCTAAGTTTTCATTTAAATATTAAATATTTATCCATTCAAATGTAATGTCCCATAGACATGCAAAAGGTCTGCACTCTGCTCTCCCCTCTCCCCTTACACCAGTATGTAGTTTTAATATGTAAAATATGGATACACTTTTCTTTTTTACTTAGATCTCAGTATTTTCAAAGACTTCATAAAAATCAGAGGTTCAAATAAATCAGAGTATCCAGAAAAAGTTAAGGGAAGAAATGGAGTTCCTGCAGAGCTCCTAAGCAACTCTGCAGCTCCTCTCCTGCAGTTTAAACACTCCATAAGGAGTTTACCACCATCAGTCTTCAGCAACTTAGAATCTGCCTTTTAGTAGTTTTTTCTACATTTTAGTATTTTATTATATATCCAATTAAAACATATTTTATTTGTATAAACACAGTTCCTCCTAGTCAAGCCTTATGTCAAAATACTAATGGTACCGTACCAAAGCATTGTAGGAAAGACATTTTTTTTTTTCTAAAACCATAGTAAGTTAGGAAATGTTTCATTTCCAAATGCACTCCAGAAATATGCTGCATGTAAACCAGGAGGTGTGTGTTAGAAACTTGAAGAGCAGAGTAGATGTGTTTGTGAAAACTTTTGAATACTAAGCACTAGATTTGATTAGATTAGGACTGAGTATACTTGTACAGATTTTAAAATACCTTATTTATTTTCAGTTTCTGTTGAGCCTCTGTCACCATTTCTTGACTGAATCCTTGCATTAGCTTCTCAGGGGAAAAGCAAGGCAGATCTTGGCAGAGCTTCACAAGTACAAAGTCTCTGAGTTTTACATAGTTTTCAGATGGATCTTCAGCTGGAAAGAATATAGAACTATACAGTAACTATGAACTTTCTGTAATCTGTTCTTTTTTCAAGCATCTAATTATCTGATACTTTGGGAAACTTACTAAAAGTAAGGACAGACAACATCCTTAAAACACAGAAACAAAAGTATACATAACTGTACTTCATTATTCACCCATATTTTGGGTACTACCATAATATAAACATACCTAAATAAGAAAAGTTTAAAAAAGATCACAGTGGGCCACAGATTCTCAAAATTTTGTTTTAAAAATGTATCTAAAAGACCTAGTATACAATGTCCTTACACATTCAGCTATTGTCCAACATAAATTCTCAGTTTCTTTTTCTGAGGTTAAGACTAATTTCATATCTGACTCTCCTTCTATCCTACAGAACCTATATTGTATGAGTTCAATGGTGATTTTTCTTACAAAATCTGTTGTAATATGTAAGGCACTAAAAGGTGAGTTGGACCAAATATTGATCTCAGTTCTTCCTTGCTTTAAACTCAGTGGCATCTGCCTCCCACTGCCTGGAGTCTGACCATTTTTTGTTATTTAAAGGTGGTTATTATAATACAAGTCATAAGAATTGGATAACACCGAGTGAAAATAACCTCCAAAATATACCAATTATAAATGTCAGCTATAGAAAAATAATAAAAGCTGCATGGAGATGAGAACTGTGAAATGGCCAAGACAGCCAACAGCCGGTGTAAGGAACGCAGTGTCCATACAGACACTGTGTCGCCCTAACCACTTGTGGAGGTGGAGTTATTATGTTGGTATAATAGGGCACTTACATCGGTGGGACAGAGCTGTAGTGTGTACACTGATATAATTAGGTTGACGTATGATGCCTTATGTTGACATAACTGTGTAGTGTAGACCAGGCCTCAAGTTGTCAAAAATTTTTAAAAAGCTAGCTACCTAATAACAACAAATATAATCATAACAGCATTGGGTTTGTTTTCATTATACCTCAGGCTATGATAGGGTATTCAGGCAACTATAGTGATATAGACAGGAACACACCTACTCCATTTCAATGAAGGATAGAAAACGGAAAAACCTCCTGTGAGATTCTAATTTAAAAATGACTCACTATTAGTGATATTTTATTTGGAATCTGATAGTCTATCATGATACATGCTTCTCTGTAAGCAAAAGGAGTTAACTCTATTCAAATCATAACTCTGGAGAGCTAACGGGAGTAGGAAGTGGGAAGGAAACTTAAAAAGACATGAATCAGCTACAATGCAAACCAGCATGAAGTCATTTGTGCAGACTTATTCCCACCTATGAACTACTCAGCAGGAAACATTTACAAAACCACTGCAAGCAGTTTTTACTCCCTTACTAAACCTTCATAGACAGGTCTCTGACAAAAAGTTTATCTGAAAGAAACACTAGGCTCCCCAGAGCCTGGGAGCTGCTTTGGATCTCTAACCTGTGGAATTCAGGCTACAGGCAGCCAGATTCACATAATAATTGGATTTTTAAAAGGGTTGATAAATGTCTGACCGTTAACACTCGTGATTTAAGGATAATCAAGTGTCATGCTTCAGGGTATAAACTGACCACATAAACAGGGTCAAGACAGAATTTTTCCATCACACATACAGTACTGCACAATTGGCTAGTTATTTTCTTGGAACAGGAGGGGAAAAGGCTTCTGATCATTACCAGCGAAAGTGTATCAACTTGGTGGACTAATGGTCTACATTTGTATGGTGAGCCTTATGAGCCTATCCTCCAAGGAAGGCAAGAGGATATGCAGCAGAATTAATTTTGATGAAAAGGAAAAACTGGAGACTGATTTTTAAAAGGACAGTAAAGGTGAAACTGGTGAATTAGAGTAAGACAAAAAGAGGTGGGAAATTCCTCCGTAATGAGCACTGTTGGAAGTACATTTCACTTACGTGCGCCATGACTGCAACTTAGAATCTGGCTTCTGTGACTGAAACTAAATGTAGGAATGGACTATTCACAAAAAATGCCAAGTCCAAGTAAAATATATATGCAAGCTGAAGACAAGTTAACTGCTTCCAACTCACTCCAACCAAGCAACAATTTTATAAATCCACATTATCTTGTACTTCTCATTGAGTTTGAAGCCCCTTCCTTACCCACCTTATATTAGATTCCATCTAATTTTCATAATTTCCTACCCATCTTATGACTGTCCAGCCCAACTTTTCCCTAGCAGCGGCAATGAGAAATGAATGAAAAGATGAATTTCTCTCTCTATACCCTTTAAACTCTGTGTAGAAAGCACCATGGTTCCTAGCTGATTATTCCACAGGGCAATTTAAAATCTGTTTTGGAACAGTTTCACTGGGTCAGAACACATACTACACTGTGCGCACTGAGGGACAGACTGGTCATCTGCCTTTTACATCCTGGTTCCATCTCTTATGTAATGCTATGCTGAACGCCTTTTGTCAAATGTTTCATTTGCTTTGCCATAATCAGATTTACTGGATCATATGAAAGGTTTTATTGTATAACTAGAAACCACAGCATTTTACATTAACAGGAAATTAGATACACATTTTACATAACAGTAAAAAAAAATGTTTGTAAGTGTTTGTGATGCTTCAGTGAGGTTTCTGTGACTTGTATTGAAGTTCAGAGACCAGATATCCTATATGTATTAGTTGATAACCCTGCAGCACTGTGTAGAAGGAAATCAAACATGTCTTATTGTACTTAATGTTTCTCTTTGAATATTTTTTTTAAAATATCACAATTAGATGTTATTTGTACAGCAGTAGCACCTAGAGTGGAGTGTTATTCTACTTGACATTGTTCTCACAGTTGTTTATCATACTGTGCACTAATATGTGGGCTACAGATACAGTATTTCTCCTGTGGTTTCATATGCCAATTCCCTTCCCTGTTATAAGCAGCACATACCTCTTCTTTTTATATTCTTTTTCTTTCTTCTCCACCCTGCAATCCCATTAATATTTTTCAGGTATTCATGCAAGGTCATCACTGACTTCATGCAGATCTTCAATCAGTCTACTACCCGTGCTCCTGGGACACCAGACTGCTGTATATGTTTTCCAGTGGTTGAAAGACTCTGGCCTTCACATTAACATGAATATTTTACCATCAGTATATTTTCTGATTTGCTGTTTTGTTTAAAAGGAACAAACTCATCAAGGAGTTTGAGAAAGCTCAATCTCTTGGCAAACTCAGCTGTGTACCTCACAATAAAATAGCTAATTAACTCGTAATCCTTTTATGCCAGGGATTGGATTTTCCTGGTGTGCTGTTCTCTGTAAGTACAGGATTTAAAGAGCTGCATTATACGCAGTTCTTCTGTAAAACAGGGTAATATTAACCCTGAAGTAAACTGAAGCTAAATCTTCAAAAGACCATTTGATTCTGACAGATGAATGCAAAAGTTAGGTTGCAGGCTAACAGGCAGCAAATGCTCCAAGTTTACTCTAATTGAATTCACATCTCTGATAAAACGAGCATTCACATACCTGTTATATCAAGCACTGTTGGAGAAGACATATAGTATCTATGAACAGTTTCAAAAAGCTGAGCACCATGGCCTTCTCCTTGGAATGGTGGCAATATCAGCATCTGGCTACAGACAGAAAGGATTTTTTTTTTTTTTTTAATTAAAAAGGGACTTAACTAGGAAACAACACAACAAACATTTAAATATGTTGGGTTATGATCAATGTTTTTATTTAAGGATTAAAGCTAATTTATGGTGATTTGGGGGCTAACACATGCAACAATTTTTTAAAAATTGCTAAAATAGTCAAAACTGGTTTGAGAGTCCACCCTGCTACAGAAGACAACAATGAAACAAATCAGTGCATAGCCTGCTAATAATGGGGATTTTTTTTTTTTTTTTAAACAAATCAACACCATTATAAACAAGTATTGGGAACTTCAGCAGTTCCCTCTTCTGAAATAAAAGGGAAGGCACGTGTTATGCTGCCAATTACCTTACACGTGGCCGGGTTTTGTCTGGGTACACATAGTAATTATAGACTGTCATGTAGCCTACGGTCGCAAAGAGCGTAGCTCCATCCTTATTATACTTCTCAAATCTGCAGATAAAACAGAAAGCCAAGCAGGTCAATTACAGTCGCGCTCCCATGCAGTGTCCATTTTCTTTTCCATTCTCCAACTGAATTTTCAGTGTCAGCAAGCTACTCTGTGAGAGCCCAATGGGTACACCTGCTATGTTCTGAATGTACAATTCACTTAATTGGTGTGCAGCAACTTGGATAAATCAGGCCTCTTTACAGCACTTTAGTGCACTTGCCTATTATAAAGATGAATAGGTGGCAAGTAAAAGAAAACACAGGCAAAGCTCATTTTACTGTTTAAGCCTACATTCAGGGCTCTAACGGACAACAGCATTTAATTCAGCTCTATTCTCAAGGTCTCCTAAAGCATAATAGAGAAAAACTCAAGCCTGATAAACAATGGTTTTTCTTTCCTGGGAAAAATATCATTATACTGTCCCAATAATTGGCCAGCCACAATTAAAATGCAGGCTTTGTGGAGGTAATAAGTTCCACTGTTGCTTTAGAACTGTACTTACACTAGAAAGTAGTTCCATCTTTCATCATCCACGTCAATAAAGCTAGCAGTTTCAATAAACCACATCAAGAAGGTCTGAAGCCTTTCATGATATTCTCGAAAGCCTGGACATGTCATGTCAGCCTAGGGAAAAAGCCAGGAGAAGTCAGGTGAAACTCATCACCGAGGTAAAAGAGAAAGCCTGCAGAATACAATTAAATACTCCTGTGGGAAAATATTTATAAGCAGAATACTCTGGTTCAACTAGACACACACTGAAAAAAGATTTGGTAAAATAATGATGTTTATACATTGCAGTTACAACAGATTACTAAACATACATCACTACAAAACCAAGCTATATCTGTTTGTCCTAAAGGATCTATTTGACTTTTTTCATACCTGATATATCTGATATGTTATGTCTTCTCCTGCTTCCTCATTATGAACTGAATATGTGTGTAGTAACGTTCCAAAAGGCTTAAAATTAACCTCCTTTTCCAGCAAAGAGACAAAGTCATCTGTGCTTGTGCAAAATCCAGGAGGGATGATTTTTCTAATTTTGTTTTCTACATCATCTGCCTACAGAATAAAAGAGTGAGAAAGAGACAAAAAAAAATCAAAAGCTAGCATTCCACACACAATATTATGAAAGCATAGTTCTACTGGGAAAAACAAATTATTGTAAAAAGTACCCCAATACAAAAAGAAAAGTTGTTCAGAAAAGTGCTCAGTACCAGGGTGAAGGAGGGCAATGCCTTTCATTGCTTAACAATGACCCTTCTGACAGATGAAGCAGCAGCATTAAAGGGCTCCAAAAGGAGTTTGGTCGTCACTGTCTCATGGTAGCTATAATGTATGCCCAAAGGGCAATGATGTGAAATGGGGAAAGACTGGAAGTTTTGGGGGGATAGTCCTCAAAGCTGTCAACTAGTAAGGGATTTTTTTGATAGGCCAATTTTGAACATCTACTCCGTTAAGAGAGAAGATACTGTGTTAATAAACACCAATGAAGATGGTGGGATAAAAGGGAGGTTGTGAACTGGGAGAGACATAGGAATTCCTGCTTTCCCATTTGCCAGCTTGTGATGGATGTTGTGCAATTACTCTTCAAAGTAAGATGCTAGCTCCACTTACTGTTCCTTAAGACTCTTCAGCTGGCAAATCTTTGAAACTACACTGTGGTGTGCTCTTCCATGATACTGCTTTCTCCAAGCTAAGAAATGACAGCCAGCAAAAGGCATAGGGGAGGTAACTGAGAAAATGGCAGTCCTAGTAAGAGGGAGTGGCAGCTAGCGCACACTCTCTCTCTCACACTCTTGAAATGCATGCTTAAAGGACCAACCACAATAAACATTACAAATTCAAAGAAGGATAGCCTATCTCCTAGCCAAAATATTTTTTAAAAATTAAATTTGAGACAAAATGATATTACACAGAAATGAAACAGGACAATTTTCAACAACTTGGATTTGTAACCTCAAGATGGGGGAAGGGGAGAGACATGAGTCTTGAGAGCAAATTTTAATTCAGAGATTAAAATTACCTTTGTTAAATGACTACAGTGAATGTTAGAGGCTATCAGCTGAGCAGACTTCATAATCCTTTTCAAACTCCCAAAGACCACTTGATTGAATACATTTACTACTTCTCTTTAACCATGAATATTTGATGAAGTTTCACAATAACGTATTACTGCTTCTCACCAGGCAATAAAACTTAATGAATTGGTCTCAACTTAACAAAAACCTAACCCCTCAATACAACCCCTAAAAGCCTGACATTACATTCAACAAAATGAGCTTACATTCTATTCAAACTTTCCTCTGAACAATGAACCCAGGTTTTTACTTAATGGAGTTTGCCGTGAGTTCAGCTGTAATGTTTGTATTGTATCTATTTCCACAAGGACTGACACAAGAACACTGTGTTAACTTACTAAGCAGCTCTTTCACACCGTTTACATGCATGATGGGTATTAGTTCTAAACCAAGACCCTTGCTACTTAGCATTCAAAACAGGGAAATTAAGATGCTTAGGACAAAATACACTACAAAAGGCTAATACAACATGCTACTAATTCCTGTCCTTTCAACCACAGTCCCCTAAGTAGAAGTAATGCACCTGCAAATGAATAGCACTTTATCATCATTCAGTTAGATTTTTAGGACAGAAAACCATGGATGGAGTTCAGCACAAACAAGTTTTATTCTCAATGGTTTAGTACTACCAACATTTATATTTAACTTGCTCTATATTTATAAAAAGAGCTATTAACCGGTTAAGATATAGCTCTACAATACTTTGTCTAAGAGCTTATTTTAAATCCATACATCAGTCTTTGCATCCATTTCATTCTCAAGACAAAGAAAGTGCATTTACTAGAACCTTTTCTGTTCTCTCTCCAGCAGTATTTGATAAATATTTTTTCCCTGGAACCATTAATTTAACTGAATAATGGATCAGGCAAAACAAAAATTATGCATTTGTTTAAGATCAACACAATGTAGTTACTAACAAAAGAACAATATAACAGAGTGCATGTGTGTATTAACATTAATAGTGTTAACATTTTTCACAACCTATTTATCTAGCCATAAAATGGTAATCCTGCCTTGTGAACTATTATATGTATTAAAGTTCTTACGCTTGCACAAGCTGACAAAATTGCAGAAAACTGCAAATCAACATTTACAATCAAATTGTTTTTTTATTTCTGGAAAAATACCATAAAATAGAAACACAATCATCCATTCAATGAACGCTTACAGTAACTCCTCACAGTATATATAATACACACACACACCCCCCTCTACCCCGATAGAACACGAATTCGGATATAACGCAGTAAAGCAGCGCTCCGGGGGGGCGGGGCTGCACGCTCCAGTGGATCAAGGCAAGTTCAATATAATGTGGTTAGATATTTTGGCTCCCGAGGACAGCGTTATATCGGGGTACAGGTGTATATATATAGAAAATCTAGAAATAGGAGAAATTATGTTCAGCATGATCCATTAGTTATTTGTTGATTCACTGTGCTTAACATGTATGTTTGAGAGTGTGAGTTCCCTCCCATGTACTCCACAGAACAGCAGCAGCAAACTTTCTCAGGTGGCTAGTCCTGTGGTGGTGAGGAGGACATTGCAACTATTTCCCCTACTGAAATTCAGAAGATACATCAAGCTGTTTGAATATGATCAACACTTCCTAAGGGAGCCCTCAGTAGCTACTACCATAGTGGAAAAAAAGCTACAAAAAAAATCTAAAGCAAGCTCTGCATAATGAATTAGATTTACAGTCATGGCTAGAAAAGCTTTATTTTGTTTGCAGAGACAGAATAGGTAATTCTTTATAAAAAGTTGTATTCCTCACATTGCTTAGAAGTTTGTGAGGTTACCTCTTACAAGGGAAAACCCAGAATCCTCAATTTGGAGTGGTGGTAGATGTATAAAGTCCTGATTTTCAACTATTTTGTTTTGCTATATTTGAATATGAACTACCTGAAAGCTCAGGGATAATCACATCTGGGATTTTGGTTCAAGCACATGGCTAGTAATTTAAGTCTGCACATATATTTTACTAATTTTTGAATTCATTTATGGCAGCATCCATATTCAAGAATCATTTCCCCCTTGTCATGGGCAGACCATTGCTTCCTTTAATTTAAGGGTAGGAGTCAGTTCCCTGAAATCCTTCCATTTGACACTATCCCACAGGACTTCTAACTCCTATAAATGTGTGCAACCACCAAAATGTGTTATGTTAAAATAAAAAAAAACTTTGAAAAATATCCAGAAAAACTGAAAAAATCCCAGAATTTTCTGTAAATTAGTTTTCTTCCTGTCCTTACTCATGAATAAGCTTTTAGTATGCTTTCTTCTTGAAGACCAAGAATATTAAGTGGAAGGGAAATAAGGATCAAGCCCTTTTAATAAATAATAATAATAAGGGAGTTACTGCAATTCCCACAAGAAATATTTTCCATTAAAACTGAAAGAGGGCCATTGTGTGGGCTTCCGCACTGGCACTCAGGAGACCTGGATCCAATTCCCAATCAAATATATATTATTCTCTAGCACAGAAAGATTATGGCTCTCCACTCTAGTGAACTGAAACTTGTCGGTTAAACCAATGATGCAGCATGTATATACTAGCTATGCCATCCTGTTTCATATTCACATGTGACCTGTACGATACAGCTGCACAGCATTTTGGATATAATCCCATGGTTCCTGGTATAGCTCTCTACTACAGTTGTTTCACAGAGATTTTGAAAGGTGTTTGGTGAGCTCAAAAGAATTATGGGAGAGAATAAATTCTCAGGCCCTGAACACTCAATTATCAGTCCCTGTTTAGGAATAAATATGTCTGCCAGAACTTCTGGAAAGGCAACTGCAAGATGGCAGAGTGTGGGCTTCATATCTGTGTAGGAAACAAGGCCTACAGTTGAGGGATTTTTTGCTTTAATTCCTCTCCCCCTGCAGAGACACTGTCTCTGTACCATGCTTTAGAATAATGATTACTTTGTGGAGTGATGCTTTTATTTTTGGATCATGACTACAGGTAGATGGGACAGATGTTCTCAGCACCTAGGATAAACAGCTATGGCTGCCTAACTTCAGAAGGAGGAGACTTCTGTATCTCTGGGGTAAGCTAGTACCAACACTGCAGCACCAGGGACAGAACAGAAAAGAGTGACTAGCTACTGTAGACAGTTATGGTTACCAAGTCCACATTAGGTACTGCTACCTACTGCTAACAGAGATCTGAACAATTAGAGAACTAACTATTCCAGAGCACATGATAGAACTCCAGTGCCTGTTCTTAGTCAGTCCAGGAGTACATCAGCCTTAATGACAGCGAAAGTGATCAACATAGCAGTTACAAACAGGAACCAAGCAAAGTGCATGATGTGACTTTTCACAGGGATTATTCCCAAATATTTATCTCAATTTTTCTGTCCCCAGTGATTTTGAATGACCACGTATGTCAATTTAATCAGCCATTGCAAAAATGATTGCCTGATGAATGAGTATCTCTCTGGGTTTGTTTAAACAAATTGTGCAAATGCATGATAATGGTGGGCTCTGCCTTTGACAGATCTCTATCTTTATATCATTCTCCCAATCTCAATGACAGTTCAGCCATCTAATATAGTAATTATAAAAATCTGCCTGCTACATCTTGTATAACAGACAAAATCAAGGGTAAGGTATTCAATAAAAAAGAGTGAGAATGAAATAACCTATGCACAGCCACACGGAAAAGCTGTTGAACCTGGTGCTGTTACTTATATAGGCATCACCTGCAGTCTGTATGCTGCCACATAAGAAATGCCACATACACTCAATTTCAAAGTGATGATGGGGAATTGGGAATGGATTAGTAAACTAAACACTACTTTTATTAGGAGACATGCCAAATTGGGGTTGGATTTCTCCTTGTGTATTAAAACTTTACCATAATTAGTAATCCTATTCTCTTATTTTCCATGGTGGAGGTGATTTATGGAGAAATCCTTGGTTGTAGTGAGGGGCAGTTGCTAATATGAAGTTCCTTTCTGTGGTTTGCATGTCGCTATTAAGTAGCTCCTTATAAACAGGATTATACTTTTATGTATCTCCTGCTTTAGAAATTATTTGTATTAGTTTTGATGAGGGAGTACAGGAAGAAGTGATCTGAGGTAGTGTTATTAAATAACATGCCAGATGTTAAAATTACACACTTTTCATACAATTTCTTTATTAAAAGCAGAAGAGGTCACAGTCCAGCTGTAATGGCACAACAAGCTAACATTTACAGTATAGAGAGAAAAAGGTTGTCTAAGAGGCTACTAAAATGCCTCATTTAGATCTCATGTAAAAGAGTGGAATACCTAGGGAATGGCAGTGGGCAATCTGTAGAGCAGGAGGCAGTCCAATAGGTAACACTGTTCTGATTTAAACTTGGGGGGAGGGAGGGAGAGAGGGGGAAGTAGTGGTTTCTTTTAATCTCTCTTTGAAAAACAAGCCTCACCTCTAAACTAAATTCTGAAGAGTATGCAGATGTTCAGACTAGATCACATGCTCCACTGGGCTCAGCTCTTGCTCAATGGGATTTAGATACACTTAGGGGTAGGGCAGATAAGACACATGCCTATGCCTTAGGTCTTAGCTTTTAAAGTTAGGATGTCAGAATCTCTCTTTTTTTTAAAATTAGGTTTCTTGCCATGATGTTTTTTTTCCAAGATCTTTTTCACATGATCCACGTAACTATGGCAGAAATATCTGCTCAAGTTTGCAGACAGCCTCCTGCAGAGGAAAAGGCAGCAGCCCCTGTCACCAGGAAAGAAGCAGCATGGCTCCTTTCCCACAATCAAAGCCTGGCCCTCCAGGGAGGGCCTGGATGCCTTACTGGGCTCTGAAGGATTGATTCCCCTGGGTAAGGTTTGCCTGACATTTTTGGCTACCTAGATCAGTTTGGGGGGAGAAGTGGTGTCTTCGCCAAAACATCATTTATTCATAGCACCAAAGTTAGCTGTCACTCACAGTAGACTGCACAGACCTTACTACAATCATCCTTCTTTCTTATGTGCTTTGATCAACATTAAAACAGTTAATGTTAAAAAAAAAAAAGTCTGTTGGGCATCTGAATTAATACCCCTTTAAGTTGACAACTAGTGTTTCAGTCTTTCTGCAAACATTACTATATTGTCTATACTCTGTTCATGTTTTTGGAATTTCTCTTCACAACCATAAAGGGTAGAGGTGCTTTTTTTATAAATGAAAGATGAGAGTCTGGAGAACAAGATGACAGACTCAAACAAAAAAAGCCTGATCATCAGTTTAGCTCAATCTGGTCCAATTCAAGCCCTGACCCTTCTCTCTCAAAAGTGATCTTATTTGTTTGTCCTTAAACCTATACATGCAATCATGTGTATCCGTACATGTTGAAGACTAGGTTTTCCTTGCTCTTTCTTTTCCTGGACCTGTGATTTGTGAGCCTTTCCTCTGGTAAGGATTCAGTCTATTTGCCTGGCACCTACTCTGGGATGTCCATACTACTGAGGCAGTCACTGAAGTGAAAAAAAAAAAAACAAAAACAAAAACAAGAAATTAAAGATAAGGGATAGATGGGCTAAAGCTACATTAACACACCAAAGAATACAATAAAAGTAACAATTATAGTTCTATTTTGAATTCCAGTGCTTTCTTGCAAGACATTTTTTCCTTGGACCAGATATGATTAAGTCTTATTAAAACTGACATAACCCTTTAAGAATAAAGGCAATTAGCGATGGTCAACTAGTGCAATAATAATGAGAATGAGAAGCGCCCATAACAGGTTATTACTTAGTGCAGACATACAGAACCTTCAAATATCTAAGAAGTGTCCTCCACCCAGGAAAAGACTGATATGCTTGCAGTGTGTTGCTTACATGGACAACACAGGACCAGCTTCAGGAAGGAAAAAGTTGTTTACGCTTCTGTGGGGATGAAGGAAGATATGCCTTGTCCCAAAATCTGATTGCAAGGCAAGAGGCCTTGCCTTGAGAGTTTTTTCCCAGATACAAATCACAAGGATGGAGGAAAATAGAGGGCTAAAATTAATTTACATCTCTGCTAGATTTAGAGAAATGTATAAGACAACAGGGAATAGGCAGTATTTTATCTAGTCCCCTGGCCTGTGTCACTGGTGCATCATGTAGGCTCAGTCAGCTGCTCTGCATACTGAGCAAGACTGCCCCTGGACAGGAACAGCAGCCAATGCAGTCAAAAGGGAAGGAAGTTTGCAAGGGGGAGAAACACCACAGGAAGTAATGAGGAAACCAAATCAGCTGGATTACAAGGGACTTAGCAGCTCAGTGGAGAGGTATAGGGGAGGAACACTACTAGGGGAACCAGGAAATAGTTTGCCACATCTATCCTCATGTGACACTATTAAAAAAAACAACAACAACAACAACAACCACTTTTGCAAACTTATAACAACGTTCATAATAACCTAGGGAAAAAAACCTCAAAACCTGCAGAATCAGTAAATTTTACTATTAAAGAAATTACATATCTGCTACAGAGGATACCAAGTCTCCAGATTCCTTTATTTTCTAACTACCTCAACCAGAGTCTCCAAATCCTGGGATCCCAGTGTATTTAGCATTTCCTGCTCTGTCACCTCTTCTCACTTGTCTATCTCATTCACAGAGTGGGTGTTTTCTTTCATATCCTCCTTGTCCTTCACCAATTCACTGCATGGCGCCAGAGTGATATCCAGAAGCCCACTGGGCTTGGTAGAGTCCTGAGAATTTGGCCCAGTTTGTCATTAAGGTGGTAATATTTCCTCTGAGTCAGACTTATTATTATTCTGGGCCTTGAGACTGGAGATCTTCCTTCAGCACTGCTTGCTGCTCCAGATGATGTATGTCCCCAGTCAGCTGTTTGGACGCCTAGTCATACACTCAAGTACTGTGTATGATAAAGTACATCTGGCACTAGGTCTCCCCCTCTCTGAATTGTGATAGTGCCTGGAGGTCCCAGACCCATTGTGCGAGGCAGTATACAAAATCAAGAAGATGGTCGCTGCTCAGAAAATTTTATAATCTAAGTAGATGGCTGCCTGCACATCTGCTTCAGCCAAGCTGGCACCATCCTCATAGGGAAGCCTCCTCCAAGATAAATATAAATAATTAAGCTTGTGTCTGAAAACAGCACACAAGTGAGCTCAATTGTGTGCACAGTGGTATTTGTACAGGTAAATGGCTTCCAGTCAACTTGATCCAGATACAGTGGAATGCAGAAAGTAGATCAGAGACTATAAACTATCTAAATAGCGACTGGTGTGATGGCAGAAGAAGGAATATTTTTTCGACTAGGGCTATAGTGTACATGTGTTGGCATGTGGTGTGCTGCAGTTCTGCAAAGGTGAAAACAAACTATCTGCTGCATCTCTCTCATGTGGACAAGGTGCATGAGTATATCACAGTGGGAAAGGGTGTGCTTTCATAGTGGATAATGACACCACTAGCTGATTAAAGACTGTTCCTTCAGGTTCTGAATGAGTCCTGATCAGTCTTCCTCAGCCAGAAAGATGGTAGATATCACCATGGGGACTTGAGAGAAAGTTGAAAGCTTTGAATGAGCAAAAAAGTTGGAGGATCCCAGGGACTACAAAGGTGAACAAGGACTCTCCCACTGTGAATAGAGAGGGAAGGAAGCCTTATTGGTTCTGGTATATTAATTGGGATGCTCATGGAAGTTTGCTACGGTGTTACACACCTCGCTCTCCATTTTACCACAGCTCTCAAGTTACATGGTGGAGAAGGGCTGAACCCGTTCAACTGTGTTATCTAGATAATCATAATTTTGGAGACTGCCATTTCTCATCTCTTCGGTTCTAGAAAACTAACAAGATTACAGAGCATGATCTTTAGGTATCTTGATATGTTGCCTTAGTCTCTATACCATGTTAATCATAGGGTAAGTGATTGAACAATTATGCCTTCATGCAACTTTAGAGAAGAAATGGATTAATTTTTTTTGGTAGGGGATTTGCCAATTTCTTTTTCTTTAGAAAAATTAAATGCATCTTTTCTTAAACATATTTACATTATCTTTGTTCACTTTTGAAATGGGAACTTTAAATCCAGTTTGACATCATAGAAAGGAAGGCTGCTTACTGGTAAAAATATTTCTAAATGATAAACCTTGTTTTCTGGCTCAGTACAATGAGCAGTCGATGCAAATGCATAGCTATTTTTCAATCTATGCAGTATTATGAAGATTCAGCAATAACCAAATCAATAGCACTTTTGGAAAGAAATCAATACAACTTTTTCTTCCTTGTAACTAAGTAATAACCCAAAGAATGGTGAATTTTCTTAATGCATCAGGAACCACCAGATCTTAGTCTCTCTCTAAACAACTAGGTAGACTCTTATTCAAATGTTTAATATCTAGTTATATAAACATGACCAAAAACTGCTTATTAATATTTTATGTCTATGGCATACTTCAGCCTACTGAAGGGAAAAGCAGGAATATCAAAAGTTGACTGTTCAGCTTCAGTTTTCATATCTGAATAATTCAGCTAAAAGGCTTTATAAATGAATGCAAAAACTGAGGTTAGCTCACAAAAAGGAAGTCAACCTGATAATGAATATGTGGAGTGGAAAAATTAGTTTACTAAATTTAAAAGAATGGGAAAATATCTTTCCCTTCTGATTATATAAGTGTTTTGTAAGCACAGGAAGCATGCGTAGTAAAATATAAATACTAACAATATCTCTTTAAAATGAGATGTATCAATTACTCTGCATAACTGCGATGGGAAACTAGGATAGCTATTTCTAAAACAAAATTCCTTTCAGTTGCTTTCTGCACCTCTCATTTTAAAGGATACTCTTAAGTATTCCTATTTTACCATACACATTTTATTTACAAGAACCTCTTTACCGTCGACTGCGATCATTTTAAATCTGGAAAACTCACCACCACCCTATCTTCTAATTAACATAAAATTTCAGTCTTACTTTATTTTTGAACACTAGCCTTGATGTCAGCTCATCTCTGGAAACAGCATGCATTAATTTGACTACTGCAGTCAGAAGATGCACAAGGGCACAACACACAGGTGGGTTCAAATTTTTTTTTTTTTTTTTTAAATTTAGCCACAGTATGAAGAGTATATATTTTTAAAAGCTGACAGTCTAACTATGAAGTAGATAAATGCAGGGCCTAAACCTCTTGATTATGGCCCTTTTAAGAATTTTAAATATTCTATGAAGATTTGAAAGTGTAAGTTTGGCTCTGACTTTACCTCCACACAGTCAAAGTTTTCATTAACTTTAGATGTATACTCGATGCGGAAAAGTGTTGACAGATTACCAGCATTGTAGTACAAAAGGATCTTCAGACCCTTGTAACCGAAGGCAACTTCACTGGGGGAGAAAAAGAAAAAAGAAAAAAATCAGGAACCCTAGACTCTACTAAACAATCACAGTAAGCTGTAACCTAGTATAAAGCTTTGAAATTCATGTCTACTTTCCAAGTTAAGTGTACCAACCTACTCTTATACGAAAAGAGAAATAGAATTGTTATATACTACATCAGAACATATACAATGAAGATAACTCCTTACAATATTTTATCATGAATATACCTCTCAAATTCCTTCATCTGTCAATATTAAACTAAGAAGTGAAGTGACTAGTTATCTGTGGAACTAGTCATAAAGGAATAAAGACAACTCATAAAAAGAGTCTTAGATCATGCATACATCCCCAACCTTAAAGGACAATATATACATGCATAATACAACCTCTGTTTCAAAGGCCAAGAAGTTAAGAGACATGATACAACTATGCATTCCATTCATTTTACAAGATCTTTTAGAAATAATTTTTAAATCAATCACTCGTAATTTGACCTTTTAACACACACAGATACTGAGGCAGATTGCATTTACTAGAATCCTTGTTTCAGAATGTGGATTTTATATTCAGGTAGACTACTGTAAATGACACTTACATATTTAAAAAAAGGATTTTATAGCAACCTCAAGTAGGTTCTCTTTTGGTTGATGGTTCTGATGAAACGTCAGACTTAGGATAGAACTGAAGGAAATGCAGGGAAGTCATATATTAAAAACAGAAATGGGGTTATGTGAAATGGGGGGGTGGCGGATGTGTGTGTGCGTGCGCGCGTGTGTGTTGGAGCCTTCTACTACCTATTCAAGGAATAGAACATACCCAGAAAACCATTGGCACAACCACTACATTGGTACAAGGTCTATGAGAATTTCTATTCATGAATAGAGAAATACACTTCGTTTCTGGAAAATAGTTCTACTTACAGTGGCACAAGCGTTACTGGGTTACTTACAAACCAATATTGACAGTTTTTATTTTCCATTGTTTATTTAGGAAAAAGTGACATTTCATTCATATTTTCCCCAAAGGGAACAGGCCTTCAAAACTGATAGTAGCAGTTTTGGAAATAATATTACTAGTGCAAGGGAATTACTTTAAATGGACAGATTGGAAAGTTCTCATAACAGCATTCAGAAGGGAGATTGTTAGTAATAAACTGAAATAGTTAGTAATTGTAAAGTTGATAACTTTATTATGGTTGGTTAATGTATAGAGACCATTTCAAAATCTGATCTTCTTAAGGATGCTCTTTAAGGAATCTTTAAGGAAATCAGAAACGAAAAATCTCTACTACATCTAGTACACCACTATGTCAATACAGGATTATTACGCAGAATACATTTTTATTTATAACGGACAGACTGGTAATCAATACTGTATTAAAAATGAGTGAAATCATGGCCCTATTGAAGTAAATGACAAAACTCCTGTTGACCCTTTTGGGGCTAAAATTTCATCCATAACTTAGAAGCTTTTTTATTTTTAAACTGAAATATACAGACACACATTAGGACACAGACTATGGTTTCTATATTTTGTTTACATACAGTAGATTCCACTTAATAGCAACCTAGATATTTACAACTTCTGGTTAATAGCAGTATTTTGCCAGAAACCAATCCCATCTCACTGACTAATGTTAATGGGATTTGGATATTGGCAATGGTACGCCGCTTATTAAAACACAATATTTTTGGAAGAAAGGCCCAAGTTGCAGGCAGGTTTGCAAGAGTGAAGCCAGGGAAGGAAGTGTTGGAAAATGCCTTCCTTGTTTGCAGCCCCACTAACTTGGCTGAAGCCAGTGCCTGTCCCACTGCTTCCTTCTGGGGCAGCAACCTTGCAAAATGTGCCTGCACACAGGGACTGCAGAGGAGGTAAGGGACTGCAGGCTGGGAGGGGAGGCTATGGGCAGGGCAGTAGCAGGAAGGAGTCGCTACAGCCCAGATACCAGAGCTGCATGGTACCTCTCCCCATGCTCTTTGGGCTGTGCCCTGACTGGGGACTGCACCCAGGGAAGAAAGTGCTGGGACTTTTTGAGCCCTGACCCCTGGAATACAGGGAGAAGTACTGTGTGGCTCCATGGGCCCCCAGAACCCTCACAGAGAGCCCAGACATCTGAGATGCAGCCCCACTCCCCACAGGCAGGTTTTTCATGACTGCAGCCAGAGAAGCCATATCCCAGTGCTTCCTTCTCTGGCTGCAGCCTCACAAACCTGCCTTCCACTTATTAGCAATTAACAGATAATGGCAACCTTTTCCTAACAACCCAGGGTAGCTAATAAGGAGAATCTACTGTATTTGAGAAAATACTCTCCTGAATTTTAACAGTCCATATGTTAAAAGGGGAAGGATGTAGATTTAAACTAAAACCTAATGTGTACAGATGTGATTTAAAAAAAAAAAAAAAAAAAAACACTGATTAAGAAACTAAAATAGCAGTGGTCCACAAGTATCTATATTAGTTTGGCACACATTAATGTGAAAATCACCTAATAGGATTTGGAACTGTTCCATGAACAGAACTCCCTTTGAAGTAAGTGGCAATTTTAATTGCAGAATCAAACCAAGCATTCAACAATCTGACAAAATTTCTACAAAAAAGTGACTGTAGTCCCAAACTGTGTCAGATGACCATTGAGGCATCTTTCTTACCACATGGTCATTAAACCATTTAAAGTATTTTCTTGCATGATTTCAAAAAATGATTTAAAAAAGTTTCCTATTTTCTAAAACTAGAACAAAAATGACCTCTTCCTTCTAGCCCTATTAATTTGTCCTGACATTTGATTAGATAACTTACTCATCCCCGAACACTTGATGGCTGTACTCTGGATTAAATGTTGTGCTGTCATCTTCCAGATCCTCAGGAAAACGAACTGAAAAGAAAATGGGCATAATTTTACTATAAGCAGCAAGCAACCGTGATTTGTCAATGCAATTTTTTTTGTAATTTGTTTTTAAAGTGTTGTAGAGGCCACGCCAGTTTAACACCCGTTTTCTCATTGTGATCAGACAACTTTATTTGCCCTTGTGTGCAAGAAAAAATTCTAACAGATGTGAGAATTCTTTGTGGAGCTGTTCATAATTTAAAAATATCTACAAGCAGAGTGGATAAAAAAAAAAAATCAATGATTTTAAAAAAATCTGATTTTTTAAAATCTGATTTTTTTATTTAAATAGGATTTTTTGATATAATGGTTTTTCCCTCAAAAAGCATCTAAAGATAAAGATATATTATAGTTCAAAGATATCACATCATGGAATAGGGATTATAAATTTTAATTCTATAGTATGAGACAATATATTCATGTTATGTTTAAGACAAGTTTTGTAAATGAGTTCCAATAGTTCATCGATTAGGGACCTAATCTTATGAGGTTCCAGGAGCTTCTGTATAGATTATTTAGGTTAATCTTTCTATCTACCCAATGGGACTCAGTGCTCAGTCTAGAAGATACCATCAGAGATGCTTAGTTTTGCAGTTTTCAAACTGTGGATTTGTGTCTCCAGAGATAACGTGCTTGTTAACAGCAAAAACGTTTTAAAAATAAATACATAGAGAGATAAGAAATAGCAGACCTCAACCTTATTGTCCCTCTGCAAATTTGTGTACGCAGAGCCAATCCCTTACCGCTCTCTAAAAGTGCAAAGTTTCAAAAAGTTAAAATGAATAGAAGATTGTTGAGGACGGAATAGATCTGGACAAGGAGAAGTCTGGAGATAAATGTGAGAAGGGAGGGACAGGCAGTAGAAACAAAAGTGAAACTGTTTAAGCAGCATATTCCAAAAGTCTTGAGGTCTTTCTGAATGTAGCTTTCTGAGATCTACCATACCGTTCTCTCACTAGAAGTGAAAACCTATAATTGCAGCAGGCTGTAAAAGAGACCCAGTTTGGGAATATTTTAATGAAGTTCCTCTACCTGCAGGTAAGAAAGGCATGCATGCAAAATGCGAACAGTGCAACAAAGAAATGCAAGGCCTGGTTGCCCGAATGAAACAACATCATGAGAAGTGTTCCTTCTCAGAAGGAAGCTGCGTTGAAGATGATGAAAGGAACATGTCTGAACATGCAGGATCTTCAGGTTGGTAAACTTTTTTATTTCAAACTTCTTTCTTAAAGACTGCCTGTCTTCCTTCTGGACTATTCTTGAATTCTCATGTTTGAGCAAAAAAAAAAACAGGCAGATCTTCCTTTTACAATTTCACCTTTGAAGTAGTACTGAGTATCAGTGAATGCAATGAGTAATACTAAATGAGCAGTATGGTGATAATTAAATAACTGCTTGACTTATTTTGTTTAGGAGAATCCATCCTCAACATACAGGATTCTGAAGACTATCCACCTTCAAGATCACCATCATTTTCTACAGTTTCAGAGTTATCTGCCAATGATAGTGTTTCAGTCACATCATGTATGTCACATAGCCACAGTATATCACCTGTAGCAAAAAGAAAAAACATCTCCATCATCCAGAAACAATCATAGATAAGTTTGTGATAAGAACCAGCAGATTACAAAAAGAGGTAATTGATGAAAAGAGAAATTGAGCAGCGTGCAAAAGGTCTTGAGGGTGAAATTGTTAACCCGAGTCTTGATGGGGGGGGAGCAATGTCCACAATGCTCCCGTTGTACGTACTTGTGTGACAACAGAAGAAGGGAATGTCTTCCTTACAGAAACAATTGATACATCAGGGAATGCACACACAGCAGAATACTTACAAGTGGCAGCAATAAAAGCTATAAAACTGAAAAAAATTTAAAACGTCAAGTACACAGCTTGATTACAGACAACAATGAAAATGTATCCAAGATGAGAAGAAATTTAGAACAAAGTCCCAAGCTAATAACGTACGGTTGCAGTGCTCATTTGATGCACCTCCTAGCCAAAGACTTCAGTTTTCCAGAAATAAAGGCTAATGCTGTTGAAATTGCAAAATACTTCCGTAACAACCATTTTGCAGCGGCTGCTCTGAAAAAAGTGGGAGGAACCAAGCTAACTTTCCCACAAGACATGCGATGGAACTCAGTAGTGGACCATTTTGAGCACTATATCAAGAAAAGACGGTTACTCACTGTTGTAACTGTTGTTCTTCGAGATGTGTTGCTCATATCCATTCCAATTAGGTGTGCGCGCGCCGCGTGCACAATCGTCGGAGAATTTTCTACCCTAGCAACACCCGGCGGGTCGGCTGTGGAGCCCCCTAGAGTGGCGCCTTCATGGCGCTGGATATATACCCCAGCCGACCCGGCGTCCCCTCAGTTCCTTCTTGCCGGCTACTCCGACAGTGGGGAAGGGGGGCGGGTTTGGAATGGATATGAGCAACACATCTCGAAGAACAACAGTTACAACGGTGAGTAACCATCTTTTCTTCTTCGAGTGCTTGCTCATATCGATTCCAATTAGGTGACTCCCAAGCCTTACCTAGGTGGAGGGGTCGGAGTGAGACATTGCTGTGTGCAAAACCGCTGATCCGAATGCAGCATCGTCCCTGGACTGCTGTACCAGTGCGTAGTGAGCTGCAAATGTGTGGACTGATGACCAAACTGCAGCTCTACAAATGTCCTGGATCGGGACTTGAGCCAGGAAGGCAGTCGAGGAAGCTTGGGCCCTCGTTGAGTGAGCAGTGAGGTGCGGTGTTGAGACACCGGCCAGGTCATAGCAAGTCCGGATGCAAGACGTGATCCAGGAGGATAGGCGTTGTGAGGAGACCGGTAAGCCTTTCATCCGGTCGGCCACTGCAACGAAGAGTTGCATCGTCTTTCTAAAGTGCTTTGTGCGGTCAATATAGAAAGCCAGGGCCCTGCGTACGTCCAAAGAATGCAAACGCTGGTCTTGGCGAGTAGCATGTGGTTTAGGATGGAAGACTGGGAGAAATATATCCTGATTGACGTGAAACGGAGAGACCACCTTAGGAAGAAAGGCAGGATGTGGACGAAGCTGCACTTTGTCCTTATGGAAAACCGTGTAAGGGGGCTCGGATGTAAGCGCCCTGAGTTCAGAAACGCGCCGTGCTGAGGGATGGCTACGAGGAAGGCTGTCTTCCAGGATAGGTACAGAAGTGAACAGGTGGCCAGTGGCTCGAATGGAGGCCCTGTGAGCTTGGAGAGAACCAGGTTGAGATCCCACGTCGGAATGGGCTGACGTTGTTGTGGATACATCCGGTCTAAGCCCTCATCGGGTTAGAGAATACCGAGGACGCGAGTTCCCCTGGGTGAAAGGCCGATATAGCGGCCAGGTGAACCCTGATTGAAGATATTGCTAAACCCTGCTGTTTTAGGGAGAGGAGATATTCCAATATGAGAGGAATAGGTGCCTGTAACGGGGACATGGCTTGTTGTTCGCACCAACAGGAGAACCGTTTCCACTTGGCCAAGTACGTGGTCCGTGTTGAAGGCTTCCTACTGCTCAGCAGAATCTGTTGGACAGAGTGCGAGCATTGCTGCTCTGCCTGGGTGAACCATGGAGCAACCACGCCGTGAGGTGGAGTGATTGTAGGTCAGGGTGACGTAGACGGCCGTGGTCCTGAGAGATGAGATCTGGACACAACAGAAGCGGGATCGGTGTCTGAACCGAGAGCTCCAACAGTGTGGTGTACCAGTGTTGCCTCGGCCACGCTGGAGCGACTAGAATTACTTGTGCTTGGTCTCTGCGTAGTTTGAGCAGCACCTTGTGGACCAGAGGAAATGGAGGGAAAGCGTAAAACAGGTGGTCTTTCCAAGGCAGGAGAAACGCGTCCGATAGAGAGCCCGGGGCTCGCCCTTGTAGGGAGCAGAACGCGTGGCACTTCCTGTTGGCTCGAGATGCAAACAGGTCTACCTGGGGAAATCCCCACCTCTGGAAAACGGAATAGATGATGTCCGGACAAATTGACCACTCGTGCGTCTGAAAGGACCTGCTGAGTCGGTCCGCTAAAGTGTTCTGGACTCCAGGAAGAAACGACGCCGTGAGATGGATCGAGTGGGCGATGCAGAAGTCCCATAGGCGAATGGCCTCCTGGCAAAGAATCGAGGAATGTGCTCCTCCTTGCTTGTTGATGTAAAACATGGCCGTGGTGTTGTCGATGAGAACTAACACACAGCAGCCACGTAGGAGATTGAGAAATGCCTGGCACACCAGGCGCACCGCCATCAGTTCCCGAACATTGATGTGCAGGGCTAGTTGGGGTGCAGTCCAGAGGCCCTGGGTATGGTGTTCGTTGAGATGGGCACCCCAACCCATAGATGAAGCGTCTGTGACCAGGTGCAGAGAGGGTTGTGGGGCGGAAACGGCATTCCCTCGCAAACCACACTGTGATCTAGCCACCAGGTGAGGGAGGTCAAGACCGAGTTCGGAACCGTGATCACCATGTACAGGCTGTCCCGATATGGGCGGTATACCGATGATACCCAGGTCTGGAGTGGGCGAAGCCGAAGTCTGGCATGCCTGGTCACGTACGTGCAAGAGGCCATGTGACCCAACAGGGTGAGGCACGACCTCACTGTGGTAATTGGGAAGGCCCTGAGTCCTTGAATGAGGCTTGTGATGGTATGAAAACGACTGTCTGGTAGAATAGCTTGTGCACGTCCTGAGTCTAGGACTGCCCCAATAAATTCTATCCTTTGGGTAGGCTCTAGAGTGGATTTCTCTTTGTTGAGTAGAATGCCCAACTCGTGGAATGTGTGTACTATTATGTGGACGTGAGCTTGAACTTGCTCTCTGGTGCGACCGCGTACCAGCCAGTCGTCTAGATACGGGAACACCTGTATCCCTTGCCGACGAAGGTATGCCGGCACGACGGCCATACATTTTGTGAACACTCTTGGGGCCGAGGATAGGCCGAAGGGAAGGACTGCAAATTGGTAATGTACCTTGTTTACCACAAATCGCAGGAAGCGCCTGTGAAGCGGGTAGATTGCTATATGGAAATATGTGTCCTTCATGTCGAGGGCGGCGAACCAGTCTCCAGGATCCAGGGAAGGGATAATGGTCCCCAATGAGACCATGCGGAACTTCAACTTTACTACGAATTTGTTGAGTCCGCGTAAGTCTAAGATGGGTCGCAGACCCCCTTTGGACTTGGGGATCAGGAAGTAGCGGGAATAAAATCCCCTGTGCCTTAACTCTAATAGAACCTCCTCTATGGCCCCCATAGACAGGAGCGTAGAGACCTCCTGTATAAGAAGTTGCTCGTGAGAAGGGTCCCTGAAGAGGGACGGGGAGGGGGGGTGGGGGGGGGATGAAGAAAACTGGAGAGCGTATCCCCTTTCCACCGTGCGAAGGACCCAACGGTCCGAGGTTATAAGGGACCAAGCACGGTGGAAATGGGAGAGGCGATCCCGAAAGGAGGGGGTTGGATCCTGGGAGATGACTGGGGCGCCGTCCTCGACCGCACCTTCAAAAGTTCTGCCTAGGGCCTGAAGGTGCCCTAGGTGGCCCCTGGTTCTGACTGGGTTGAGGGCCGGTCAACCTTCTCCTACCACCTCGCCCCCGCCTTCTGGCAGAGTCCTATCTCGGACGAGGTGTGGGGGGGTAGAACCGCTGAGGTTGGGGCCGAAATGGCCTGCGCTGGGGTCCCGGAACATGCATCCCCAGGGAGCGCATGATTGTTCTCGAGTCCTTGAGGCTCTGTAGACGAGAGTCCGTCTTGTCCGAGAACAATCCGTGTCCCTCAAAGGGTAAATCCTGGAGGGTTTGCTGCAGTTCCGGAGGCAAGCCCGAGACCTGGAGCCAGGAGATTCTCCGCATGGCGATACCTGAAGCCTGGGTCCTCGCAGCGGAGTCTGCTATGTCCAAGGAGGCCTGTAAGGAGGTCCGCGCTACCTTCTTACCCTCCTCCACTAAGGCCCCAAACTCTTCCCTGGAGTCTTGGGGGACCAATTCCTTGAACTTCCCCATAGAGTTCCAGGAATTAAAGTTATAGCGGCTCAGGAGCGCCTGCTGGTTAGCCGCTTTAAGTTGTAGCCCCCCGGCTGAATAAACCTTACGCCCAAACAAATCGAAGCGCTTAGCGTCCTTCGATTTGGGCGCTGCAGCATGTTGACCGTGGCGCTCCCTTGCATTCACTGATGACACCACCAGTGAACACGGCTGGGGATGAGTGTACAAGTACTCATAGTCCTTTGAGGGGACAAAGTACTTTCTTTCCACCCCTCTGGCTGTGGGTGGAATAGAGGCAGGAGTTTGCCATATCGTAGTGGCGTTAGCCTGGATCGTGCGGATTAGGGGCAACGCTACTCTGGATGGGGCATCCGCAGAGAGGATGTTCACAATGGGGTCCTGCACCTCCACTATCTCCTCTGCCTGTAGGTCCATATTACGTGCCACCCTACGTAATAGGTCCTGGTATGCCCGGAGATCTATCGGGGGTGGACCTGTGCTCGTTGTGCCCGCCACCGCCTCATCTGGGGAAGATGAGGAAGATGCCTCAGGTGGCAAGGGATCTAAGGGCGGGTCATGTTCCGATGAGTCCTGGAGCGGAGCATCACCTGCCCCTGGGTCCAGGTCGGCAGGTGGTGTGGGCACGGAAGCCCCCATGCCCCCTGGGGGAGGGCGAGAGATGGTGGATTCTGGGGCTCTATGCTCAGAGCGCATCGAGCGAGAGGCTGATGGTGGTGGAGCCCCTTGTGCTTGGTGGTACGCCCACGGGGTCCAGAACGACCAGTGTGAAGGTCCCTGAGCGGGATCCTCCGCTACCTCCTGCCAGTGGCCCATGTCCGCCTCAGTGGCCTGCCCCTGAGGGGGGTATGCCGATCTCGAGGCCCCATCGGAGGAATGGGACACTGATCTCGATGGCCATGGCGGTGGCCGATTGCGCCGAAATGAGCTCCGAATGATACGGTGCCGCTCGGTGCCGGTCAGGAGGTGATCGGTCCCTATGCGGTGCCGGTGAGCGGTGCCGAGATCGGGATCGGTGCCGATGACCGCGTCAGTGCCGAGAGTCCGATCTGGACCTGGAAGGCGACCGCGAGTAGACCCGGTGCCGGGAGCGGCCCCTCGACGTCGAGCGTCGTTCGTAGCGGTGCCGGGAACTACGTCTCGAGGTCAAACGGTACCGACGATCGTAACGGTGCCGGGACGTGGAACGGTGCCGCGACGATGATCTTGGCCGCGAGTACGACCGGTGCCGAGGTGATAGTCGGCGCCGGGACTGCGAGCGGCGTCGGGACCTGCTTCGTGACCTGGATCGGTGCCGTGGATCCAGTCCTTGAGATGGGGGGCGCATCATGGCAGGTTTTCCCTTGGATTGCACCGGACGCGGAGCCAACGGTGCTGGTGGTTGGGGCGGTACCGGCTCCGTGAGAGCAATCAAGTCTCTCGCCGTCGCGAAGGTCTCTGGGGTCGATGGGAGACACGGCTCACCACTGACCGAGGTGGTGATCCCGTCCGCACCGGATTCAACGGCCTCGGAGCCGGAGTCGACGGTATAGGAGGCACCTGCTTTGGGTGTTCCACAGGTGGACGCGGCTCTACCCCCGGCCCCGGGGGGCCGGCGTCTTCAGGACAGCAGTCTCCTGCGTCTTACGGGATTTCTTATGTCCCGGGGACAAGGATCGGCGCCGAGGCACTTGCGGCAGGTGCGGTGCCGAAGGGGTCGGTGCCGCGGAGGCTTGTCCGACTCCACCCGCCGTGCAGGGGCAGTCGGTGCCGCAGGGGCACTGCGCACCTAGGCGC
>NC_048308.1:37681653-37794488 GCF_013100865.1 Trachemys scripta elegans | reverse complement strand
ACCTCACTTCTTCAGATGCCTTGCAGAAGTGAGGTTCTTACCCACGAAAGCTTATGCTCCCAGTACTTCTGTTAGTCTCAAAGATGCCACAGGACCCTCTGCTTTTTACAGATTCAGACTAACACGGCTACCCCTCTGATCCCAAACGTTAGTTAATTCTGATATCTAGTTACCGCTGCATCTCACACATTTCTAGTGTGCCCATCATAGTATCTAGTCATATGCACTTGACCTTACATAGGACAATGGACTAAAACAGAGGAAGTTTCTAAACCAAATTATTTTTAAGCTGCAGCTTTAGAAAGTTTAAAAAGTAAATATTTGAAGTTTTCTAAAACCCATCTCATAAATCAGTTGAAGTTTGCACAAAGTATTTTCTTCTGATTTCAGGCCATTCATTTTATGTTTCAAGTGATAACTTTTTCCTGTACAAGTTAATGAGGAAAAAAACACTTTCAAACAGCATACTAGTTTTGCAGTTTAATTAGTTTCTGGAGATCCATAACCTTAGCATAAACATGCTGGATGTCAAAGGAGAGTTGGTACTTGAAGGAAAAGCCAGCTATTATCCTATCCAGACCATCTGTAAAGTTTGTTTTTATTGACTTAACGGGCTGCCATGTGTATTTAAGGACTGGGCAGACACCTGAATCTGGACATAGCTGACAGGCCTGGATGTATCCTTGGCCAGGGCCTACAGAGCAGAGCCACTGCGAACTGTTCCCCTTGTTCATCCCCAGAAGGAAGGTGCAGCCACTCCGTAAAAAATCTCATCGGCTTGTAATGAAAGTCTTCTGGGCTCTGCTTCCCGGTGAGCGCGTCCCCTCCCACGCCTCCTCACCACACTGCGGCCCGATCCCCCCGAGCGGCGCAGGCAGGCCGGGTCGCAGCGAGGGGAAGAGACCCGAGCAGCAGGACACAGGGAGCCGCTTTCCGGGAGCCCCACGCTCCGAGGGACGGCGCAGGCGGCGTAACAGGAACTAGGCACCGCATCTCGGGGACTAGCAAACAAGCCGCCGGCGGCTCCCCCAAACAGCGCGGTGAGGGCGGATGGGGGAGCTGCCTGCCGCCCCCCGCGGGAAGCAGGAAGCCCCTCCCGGGCGCGAGCAGCGGCACGGGCAGGCCCCTATACTCCTGGGCCACAGGACAGGCCCGAGGGAAAGCCGGGGTTCCTCCCTGCACCGCGCTTGGCGAAACCGCGACAGAGCCTCGGGCCACAGCTCCCTTCCGCCACCGCAACTTACCCGCCATTTGGGAGCAGCGGCAGCAGCCAAGTCACCCGGACACAGACCGAATCAACCCGCGCGCCCACACACCGGACGTGAGAGCATAGCCACGCGCTTCCGCTCGCCGACAGCAACGGTGCGCAAAGGGGGAAGGGAACTGGCAGCTATAGATAGTGCGCATGCGCTATACGCTCCAACATACGAACTCTCCCTATTATTGGGGACGCTGTGTTTTTACAGAGTCAGTGACTCATTTGCATAACCCCGCCTCCTTCTAGTCTCCACCTTCCACCCCGATTCAATTCCTCCAGCTCCCTGCCAGTCCAGGGCTTGCTGTCTAATCCCTGTGGCTCGGCCTGCTCCCAACTCCTGGCTCTTTTGGTCCCTGTGACTTCAGCCTCCTGCTCTCATCCTGAGCATCTTCAGCTCCCTGCTAGGGGACGTGCATGTACAGTCGGGTTGTCAACGGTCTAATCCCACAAACCCAAACACCCCTGTTCCACCTCTTCCCTGAGGCCATGCCCCTGCACCACCCTCTTTCTGAGGCCCTGCCTCCATTTACCCCATCCTTCCTCTCTCTCTAGCTTGCTCTCCCCCATCCTCACTGGGCTGGGGCAGGGGGTTGGAGTGTGGGAGGGGGTGCAGGCTCTGGGCTGGGATGTAGGAGGCGGTGTAGGCTCTGGGAGAGAGTTTGGGTACAGGAGAGGCTCTGGGCTGGGGCCAAGGGGTTTGTATTGCGGGAGGGGGTGTGGGAAGGGACTCAGGACTGGGGTAGTGGGTTGGGGTGCAGGAGGGGCTTGGGTGTGGGCTCTGGGAAGGAGTTTGGGCATGGGAGGAGGCTCAAGGCTGGGGTAAGGGGTAGGGGTTTGGGAAGGGGTGAGGAGTGCAGGCTCTGGCCAGTCAGTGTTTACCTCGGGCAGCTCCTGGAAGCAACCAGTGTGTCTGGCTTCTAGTGTCAGGGGCGGTCAGGTGGCTCTTCGCACTGCCCTTGCCTGCAGGCACCACCCCTGCAGCTCCCATTAGCTGCAGTTCCTGGCCAATGGGAGTTGCAGAGTCGGCACTCGAGATGGGGGCAGCACGCAGAGATCCCTGGCCACCCCAGTGCCTAGGAGCCAGAGAGACGTGCCGGTCACTTCTGGGAGCCACGCGGAGCCAGGGCAGGTGGGGAGTCTGCCTTAGACCCGCCGCGCCGCTGACTGGACTTTTAGCGGCCTATTAAAATCTCCTGGGTTTCAGTAGCCACCAGGAGATTGATTCCAATTCCAGGAAACTTCTGGCCAATTTGGGAGAGTTGGCAACCCTAATGTACAGTGAGTGCTCAGTCCTGTACAGCCCTGGTTTTGGCTGGAGATGCTGTAGTACAAATATGGTGTCTAGCTGATTCTGCCTCTTTGTGCCTATCATTCCCTCAGGCTGTCTCCATACTTACACCAACATCCTAGTGTGTTTTCTTCCTCTCTCCCTGGCCTTCTCCAAACATGGTTCTCTCAATTCCCATCCTCTCCACCCTATCCCCTCTGATTTGGAACCTCTTTTTGATGCTCTTTGTTTTCTCCTTTCCTCTTTCTTGTTGTGGATGCCAGACTCCCCTTCCAATACCTTCTATTCCTAACAGTTTCACATCCTTCCACTAAGGCTACTTTTCTAGGCTGCTGATTCACTATCTTCTGTTCCCATTCTGTCACTGCTGAGACATTCATGAAATATATTACCTCCATGTCAATAAATATATATTTTAAAAGTGATGGCACATTTTTGCTATTATTTAATATTTCTATATTCAAAACCTGCATATTCTGGTGAAAAAAATTATTTAACAGATATGCCATGGTCACAGTGTTAGCTACACCTCTGCCCCATTCCTGGTCTTTGAATGGACCCCCTCAGATATTAGATCTCATGCCTTTACCTATCCAGGGGTGGAATTGCTTAGTTTTCCTACTCCTACACTGGATCCTGGGCTACACAGTGTCCTGTACATCAAGTCTTCAGATGGAACAGACATCTCTTATATGTGTTTCCACCAATTCTTACCTGACTGAGTTGGGGCACCTGCAGTCTTCGTTTCAGGAGTCTGTGACCACTGGTACACATTGATCAGACAAGTCTTCTTAAAATTAAAGTATTGTTTATTTTAGCAAAAGGAATAGAGCTTTTAGGGGAAGAAAAAGGATTTTAATATAAAAAAGTATACACACATCTATTCTTAACTAAAATCTTATCACCTTCTGATGGTAACCTAGTCAGGCCTAACTTCTTCAGGCACCCTCAGCGGGGTGTTGTGTGTCTCAGTAAGGTTTCTCTGAACAACTTCCCCTCTCCTCAGAGATGGTCTTGTCTCATACTGCCAGAGTTCTTCTGTGTTCATGGCCCTGTCCTGGCTAAAACCAGTTTTGTAGGTTGGCTGGAAAGGAGGCAAAACCCAAGCTAACAGTTTTTCAAATAGTGACCCTATAGGTGCATGTCCCTGAGCTTCAGATTGGAGATTTTTGGTAGCAGTAACTGTTTGGCCTGCACATGAACTCTCCCCATCTCACGCTGTGATCTGTTGCTAAATAGCGTTGTGCAGGAAAACCATCCTCAGTTCCTTCTCAACTACCCTTGGTCTGAAACAGAGCCTTAGCAGAGCCCATTGATAGAGATTCTTCTTAGTGTTTTGCTTCTTAATAATTTTTTCCTTAGTAGTAATACGGCTTCAGTTAGTTAATGTTAGTGTTAATAATTTCTTCTTTTTTTATTTCATTCATATATATTATTACTTTGCTTGTAGAATAGTATAAATTAGATTTCCCTAGTTCTTCCCATTCAGAAAGCCCTAAAAAGGGTATGCCCAGCTCCCCACAAGTTTAAACATTGCCTCTTCTGTTGGGAAGTCATTCCAGTGAGCAACGGCCATTCCTGCTGCATTCGCTGCCTCGGAGAATGTCTCGCTGTCTCAAACTAAAGGCAAGAACCAGAAAGAGTCATGAGCTGAAATTAAGACTACTCATGATGGAAACTCACTCTGACCAGCCTCTGACCCCAGAGCCCGGGACCCCCCTTTTGATAGCAGTCACCACTGAGACCAATCCCATTAACATCCTCCAATCAACACTCTCCAGTGACTTCAAAGAGGAAATCCTTACACTCTTCTCAGAAAGTCTCAAAGAAGCGGACCACAAGTTCCCCGAGCAGGGAATCGGCCAAGAGAAAGAGGTCTTAGGCACAGTCGATAACTTCAGTACCAACTGACACACGATTAGGTACTTATGAGGCTGCAGGATTCTCCGGTACCAATATCACTGGTATGCCCAAAGATGCTAAGAGGGCAGGCTCAGGCAGAATAGTACCATCGGGGAAAGGAGCAGCAAAGAAAGACCCAGCTCCTCTAAAACAGCACCAATGGAGGCTCATAGACAATCAGTACCGAGTACACCAGCACCGTAAAAGACTATAACGATGCCTGCTGGCCATTCCTCGGAGTGCAGAGGGCCTCCAGTACAGATGGCTATGTCCACTTCAATGGCACCTTCTCCTATGACCTCAGTGGTATTGATGGCTATTCCAGTACCGCAGGAATTTCAGTTCCCCAAAGACTTGATGGTCTTAGAGATGACTGAATCACCATTACCAGGCAACGACATAACTGAAGTACGGAATACACCCAGGTCTCTGGATTTACATGCTACCAGGACAGTCTATTCCACCATCCATGACTGCTGCACCCTGGTCAAACAACAACAATGATGGGGATGATTTATATTAATTGTCAATCCAGAGCTCTCCATTGCAACACCAGGGAGCTAGTCAGGTGGAAACTCATGTTCCTTCAATCTACTGCCAGAGCAGAAGAGACAGTTGGTATGGACACCCTTGGGTGCTCCTGCCCATGTCATTTCCACAACCTCAATGGCCACATTGGGACCCCTGGTGCCATATAGACAACAATTTTCAAGAACCTCTAGCATCACCCAGAGAGATAGAGAAAGATGATCTATCTCATTCTCAGTAGCCAGACCTCCTGATGCTTAAGAGTAGATCTTTGAGGAACAGAAGGAGAGACTAGACAAGGAAGCCACTCTGGTGACCAACATTTCCTCATCATCTCCTGCCAAGGCAGCCATGCCTCCCCCACCAACAAAAGCAGGCGACTTCAAGCAGTTTCAAGACCTCTTTAAGAGGGCAGTGGATTCCCTTCAAATCCCACTTAAGAAGTCAAAGAGTCACAGCAGAAACTATTTGACATCCTGCAGACGTTGTCATCAGCCATAATTACACTCCACATAAACGAGGCGTTGCTTGATCCAGTGAAAACTATATGGCAGACACCGGCCAAATACCCCTGATGTGCAAAAGAACAGACAGGAAATATTATGTGCCCTTTAAAGACATGGACTTTTTGTTTTCTCACCCATCCACAAATTCACTGGTTGTTGACGCTGTTAAGGAACATAACAGACAGCACTATGCTAAAATGACACCATATGACAAGGACTGGAAATGACTGGATTTACTTGGACGTAATTCATATTCTTCAGCAACCCTACAATTTAGGGTTGCTAACTATCAAGCCCTCATGGCAAAATATAACCACATCAATTATTCCAATTTAAATGCCTTTATTGAACATCTCCCATTGGATCAGAAAGAGTATAGATAGACCTGTTTGCCACAGCTAAGAACAAGAAATTCCCTCAATTCTGCTCCAGAGCAGGCTTGGGTCACCAGTCTCTCAGGGATGCTTTTCTCCTCAGATGGAACAGACATCTCTTATATGTGTTTCTACCAATTCCACTACTTTCCAAAGTGATACTCAAGATAAAGAAAGAATAGGCCAGTGTTATTCTTATCGTTCCAACGTGGCCAAGAAAAACATGGTTTCCATACCTTTTTCAGACGGCGGTGTGTCTGCCAATCACTCTCCATCCTGTTCCTTATTTTCTTTCTCAAGAAGCGGGTCAGATCAATCACCCAAATCTGCAAGTTCTCTGTATCAAAGCGTGGCTCCTTGATGGTTCCAAAGGTTAGAAATGAACTGTTCTGAGGATGTGAAGGAAATACTGTTACATAGCAGAAAAATAATTACTCACCACAGATACATTCAAAAATGGAAGAGATTCCAACTCTGTTGTGATGCATGACATGTTATTTCTACATCCTTTCCTTTACCAGTTGAGCTAGACTACATCCTAGAATTAATGTGAGGGAAAAAATGTAATATGTCTACATCAGGGGCAGGCAAACTTTTTGGCCTGAGGGCCACATCGGGTTTCCAAAATTGTATGGAGGGCCTCCCCGAACAGCCAGGCGTGGCCCAGCCCCCTTCCCCTATCCGACCCCCCCACTTCTCACCCCCTGGCAGCCCCCCCCTGACGCCTGCCCCCCCCCCCCCCGCTCCCTGTCCCCTGACCACCCCTGGAACTCCTGCCCCTGACTGCCCCCCGCTGCCCCATCCAACCCCCCCCTCCTTCCTGACTGCCCCCCCGGTACCCCTGCCCCCATTCAACCCCACTGTTCCCCGCCCTCTGACCGCCCCGACCCCTATCCACACCCCTGCCCCCTGACCACCACCCCAAACTCCCCTGCCCTCTATCCAACCCCCCCTCCTCCCTGGCCCCTTACCACGCTGCTTGGAGCACCAGTGGCTGGCGGCGCTACAGCCGCGCCACCCAGAGCACCAGGACAGGCAGCCGTGCTGCCTGGCTGGAGCCAGCCACGCCACCGCGCAGCACAGAGCACCAGGTCAGGCCCCAGCTCTGCAGCTCCACTGCCCCAGGAGCTCACAGCCTCGCACCTCAGAGTATTGCGCTGGCGGTACAGTGATCTGAAGCTGCGGGGGAGGGGGAACAGCAGCGGAGGGGCTGGGGGCTAGCCTCTCGAGCCAGGAGCTCAGGGGCCAGGCAGGAGGGTCCCGCGGGCCGGATGTGGCCCATGAGCTGTAGTTTGCCCACCTCTGGCCTACATCTTTTTAATCTAAAACTATTATGCATTAATAATAATTGTATGGTTATAGCATGGCATCCCTACAGGGTGTAGTTTAGGTTGTTTGGGTGCCATACCTGGGTATTTCCATACCTGCGCATTTGGATTTCTTTTAAATTTATCAATTAATCACCCAATGGGATGGATTAGACAATGTGGCCATTAGATCTTCACTGGGCCTTACAGCTCTGGAGCCCTCACCCAGGCTTCCAATATCTTGAAATATATCCTGACTACTAACTAAAGATACAAGGCCTGATTCTCCTCTCGTACTGCTTTTACACCAGGGAAGCTCCACTGACATCTGTAGAGCTACTTCTGATTTAAAGTGGTGTAAGTGAGAGCAGAATCAGGCCCACAAAATCATACTGTCACAAGCTTTTTAAAGACCTGTGACAGCAGATGTAGATGAGGAAAAAATGCCTTTCCCCTATAGCTGAACAGGCATTTTTCCTTAGAAAAATAAAACAAATTTGGAGTTTGTAAGCCAAGTCATTTTAAAGATAGGAACCACACACACAAAAATTAGAAAAATGTTTATAAGCTGAAGAACAGGATTTTTTTTTTTGAAACAGCATACCTTTAAGAGCATTCCCCAGAATGTTTTCAGTCTTCCCAGAAAAGCTCTATCCTGCCATGACATAAGGTATGTGAAATTTCAGAGGGATTATTAATTTCTTTTTGATAAACTGAAAGGGCATGGAAGTTGAAATTTTGGCTTACCATAGGTTGCTAATTTCCATATTAAATATATAGAGACTACCACAACTCCATAAGATTGTATATCTCAAATCCATGTGAACTCCCCTTTTTTCCATGCTAATAGTAAATGAAGAGCTAGATTGGTTTGTTAAATGAGGTATTTTGTGATCTGTGTGCTAATGAACAAATTATCAAGAAGTCCTATTGGACTTCAAAGGCCTTGTACCCACCTACACCAGTAGAAAATTTGGCACTATATTTGTGCAATTGATTGGGTAAAGAAGCATACATTGTCTGTGTCTGGAATGGGGGGCATTGCAACTCACATCATGAGGTTGCTATAGTGTGGTCCCAAGTCCACACAGGGAGGTGAATGTAGCAACTTCAAGTGGAATGGTGGATATCAGACAGCATTGTTTGTGGACTAGTTATCATAGGTGGGACTGATATAACTCCAAAATGAATCCTTTGTGAAGGTGACTGTTAAAAAATATAACACTTTCCAATCTCAACACCATCACAGGACCTAACCAGATCAGCTACAACATCACCGGCTCATTCACCTGCACGTCCACCAATGTTATATATGCCATCATGTGCCAGCAATGCCCCTCTGCTATGTACATTGGCCAAACTGGACAGTCACTATGCAAGAGGATAAATGGACACAAGTCAGATATCAGGAATGGCAATATACAAAAACCTGGAGGAGAACACTTCAACCTCCCTGGCCACACAATAGCAGATGTAAAGGTAGCCATTTTATAGCAAAAAAACTTCAGGACCAGACTCCGAAGAGAAACTGCTGAGCTCCAGTTCATTTGCAAATTTGACACCATCAGATCAGGATTAAACAAAGACTGTGAATGGCTATCCAAGTACAGAAGCAGTTTCTCCTCCCTTGGTGTTCACACCTCAACTGCTAGCAGAGCACCTCACCCTCTCTGATTGAACTAACTACGTTATCTCCATACTGATTTATACCTGCCTCTGGAAATTTCCATTACTTGCGTCTGATGAAGTGGGCATTCACCACAAAAGCTTATGCTTCAATACTTCTGTTAGTCTTAAAAGTGCCACAGGACCCTCTGTTGCTTTTTACAGATTCAGACTAACACGGCTATCCCTCTGTCATAAGGTGTAAGGCAGTACAGAGTCAGACCCCTAGAGCAGTTCTCAATCTGGGAGTCATGAACAGATGTCAGGAGGTCAAGACTACTCTAACCTTTCTACATTGGTAAAAACAGAGGGGCATCCTGGAGTGGTCACTTTTGGAAAAGGGGGTTGCGAATGTAAAGGCTGAGAACCACTGATCCAGACCTCTGGCAGGTGGGAGAGGAGTCACACAAAGATTTTGAGGTGGTGCACTAGTGGGCAAGAGCCATACCAAGGTCCTTGTAGCAAAGGCTGGCACCCTCCCCTCCCCGGACCGCCAGCATCTGGCCTAGGTCAGGTTCCTCACAGCCCTGTCTGGCAGGCGCCAGGCGGTCACAACCCCAGGGCTAGGCACTCCTGCCTCGCTCGAGACCGGTGTCCTCCTCTGGGAGGTGCCTCACTCCCGCAACCCTCCATCCTTGGGGACCGCTTAGTGGGGCCACAAGCTTCAGGCGCCCTCACTCCCCCGCCCGCTGCCTGGCCAGCCGCCGGCGGGGCCCAGCACCAGGGTCCCCGCCCCCGCCTGCCGGCGCAAGGTGCCGGCAGGGGGGGCTCATTAGCATAGGGCCGGGCTGCGGCGGCGCGGCTGGCTGGTGGTAGCGCTGGGCTGGCAGCTCCTCCTCCCCCTCCCCGCGCTCAGCATGGCGGTCAAGGTGACTCTGCTCCTCCGTCGCTTGTTGCATAAGGAGCCGGGTGTTGCGGGCGGCCAGTGTGGGGCCGGCGGGGGATTTGCGGCGGCGGCTGCTGCTCTGTGGGCCTGATACCCGGCAGCGGCCCCCAGAGAGCAAGGGGTCGGGGGAGCAACCCTGTGGAAGGGGGCGATGGGGTGTGAGGGAGATGGGAGGGGGAAGAGAGCGCCCCCCACCCCGGGACAAGGAGTGTGTGGGAGGGGGGAGAGCGCCCCTAGGGGGCAGGGGCGAGTAGTGGGAAGGAAGGGAGCAGCTTTGGGGGGAAGGGTCCTGTGGTGGGGGATGGGAGGGAGCAGCTCTGGATGGAAAGGTCCTGTGGTGGCGGCAGGGAGCAGCTTTGGGGTAAGGGTCGGTTGTGGGCAGTGTGGGGGTGAGAGCAGCTCTGGGGGTATTGCGGGTGAATAGAGTAGCTCTCTGGGGAGTTTTAAGAACAATGCATTTCACTTGGAAAAATATTGATGATTTTTGTTGGGTATGTTTGTTGTTCTGTTGCACATAGTAAAGCCAAAGGTGTAAAATGTGTTTGTTTAGTGAGTTTTTAGCCTACAGGTATAGTCTGGATGCTGGTGCATGTGCTTGAACTTTTCAGCGTCCCAAGGTCTTCCCAGTGGTTTGTCTGAACTAGAGTGTGGTCATGTTTTAATTCAAGTGAACTAAGACAATTATAAATGCAAGTGGAGACACTTCACAAGTGTTAAGTATCAGAGAGGTAGCCGGGTTAGTCTGAATCTGTAAAAAGCAACAGAGGGTCCTGTGGCACCTTTAAGACTAACCGAAGTATTGGAGCATAAGCTTTCGTGGGTGAATGCCCACTTCATCAGATGCAAGACTTAAGTGTTACTGCAATTCCTTCTGATAAGGGCAATTTCTACCATTTGGGGCAGTGGAGATACTGTTGCTCCTGACATTTGAGTCTGTTTCACTGTCTCCCTTGTTCTCAGACAACAGTTACTGAGTTTGACAGCTATCACTTCTCCCTGAATTGTTTTAAAGTTAAGCAATGAAAACTTAGATTTTAATGTTTGGGATTCTGTTTATCAGTTAGATAAGAGACCTGACATTTATTACCCTTATCAGCATAGATTGCATGAGGATTCCCTACACTACAAGTCAATTACCTAGCTAGTAAAGCATTAACTTTCTTTTCTTGACTTTACAGGTGCAAACAACCAAAAGAGCGGATCCCAATGAGCTACGGAACATATTTTTGCAGGTAAACTGATTTATTTGATTGACAGTTATTTCTTTAAGGGTATGTCTTCTCTACCAATGTTAAAGCGCTGCCACGGAAGCGTTTTAACGTGATTGTGTAGTCGCGGCACCAGCCCAGCGCTGTAAAAAACCACCCCCATGAGGGGAGTAGCTACCAGCTCTTGGAGTGCGGCTCCCCAGCGCTGGTACACTGTCTACACTGCCACTACAGTGCTGAAACGTGCATCGCTCAGGGGGGTATTTTTTCTCATCCCTGTGTGAGAAAGTTTCAGAGCTGTAAAGTAGCAATGTAGACAAGGCCTAACCCTTGATATGCTAGAGAGGGGTGGTTGCCATGGGGAGTGGTTACTATGGCAGGGCAATTGCTACGGGGGAATGGTTGGTATGTCAAAGTATGTGACACACATTTTGTCACACTCAGATCTTTAAAGTTCACATTATTTATATTGTATGTCAAAAGACCCTTTTAGGTTTGAGTGGCATTAAGGTAAACTGATACTGAAACAAGTTAGGTCTTAATACTTCTTTCCTTCAAATATTTTTGAAATAGTTACAACATTTCCTCTATAGCACAAAAACAAAACCCCAAACCCTAAGCTGCATTATTTTTTAAGTTATACTTTTCAAGATAATAAAAAAGCTCTACTTTGAAAGTGGTTTTATACTGTAGATTTTACTTTAAGGATTTTTCTGATTCTCTTATAAAAAGGTTGGACTATAGTTAAGAGTCGTAAAAAAAATCTATAGTGTGTGTGTGTGTGTGTACACTGGTCTATTTACATCATGTCACTTTCTTAGTATAGGGTTCCCAAATTGGTATGTTTATATTGAATTACTGGAAGCTTTTTCTCCACTCCTCTCTGATTTCCCTCAAGCCGTCAGAAACATAATTCTAAAAGGAAAACACAAAATTATGAAAGTAAGATTTTGTAACAAGATTGATGTGATCAAATGTGGGGCAGTGTCTTTGGTCCTTGATTGTGTCTCTTAATATTTTAAATATCTTTCCATGTAAAAAGGATATTTCCCTTACAGTCAGAAATTCTCAAGTAAAACACTTTAGCTAGAATACAAGAAATGAAAGTAATTTTAAATGAAGGAGTTCCACTGGAAATAAGACTGTAATAACACAAGTCACTTTTATGTCTCCCTTGACATATGCCCTTTGATGCTGTATTAGCACATCTGGGAACTTGATAAGCAGCCAAGAGACCCTTTTGGCTGAGAGAACTAATTATATCTAACCATCACATTTTTTCATAGATGGTTAATTTGAATACAGGAGTGGGTGCTAAAAATTGTAATGTTATATTCAAATGATTGTCTAATTTTTTAATATCTGATATACCATGTAAAGTTTTTTTCTCCCGGCCCCCAGCATAAAAGCATAAACTGGAGGTGTAATAGTTAGTCTTAAAGAGTAAGATAGTTAAGTATTAATTTATTGAAGTGCAAATGAGTATCAGATATCTAAAAGATGTTTTATTGGCTTGTGGACTTCTGCTAGTTAAACAGACCGTCAAACAAACATTTTGCCAGTCATACACAAGACTTGAAACATGACTGGGTTGTTTTCTGACATTTGACGTATTTAACTTTTTGCATAATCTTATTCTGTTCAACTGGAATGTTCTGTATAATGCAGAGCATATGTGATTCTTGTCTTATGTTGTGTTTTGAAGTAGGAGTTTTTGTTGCTGAAATGAAGTAAATTATTTGAAGTCATGTATGTAGTATTTTTTATCCTTACAGTGATGCTAAATCTGTAAGTTCTCGATATGAAGTTAAATATTTTACTGGCAGGTAGGCAGTTTGTTTGTTTTTAAAAAGTCTTAATTCCACAAGTTCTACAACAGATATGCAGACCACTTTGTTTTGTGCACATGAGAAATGAAGATGTAATGGCCGCCATATTATTTTTCTTGCATATCTGAAACTTGCAATAAAAAATCTATAGGAACTTAAACATTTTAAATTGTTTAATATTTAGAGGTACATCAAATTAAGAAAAAGTTATGGGCATAGAAAGAGATCTTCTTGTGTTTCTTTTTGATAATTTGGCAAATTACACAAGTTTGAAATCCTGTTCATGCAATGTTGGTAGGTTATAAATAAACTTACCGTATTTATAATTTTGTTTATCACAACAGAAACCTACCAGACAAAAACAAATAGAACTTTGTTGAGAAATATTGTTAGTGTTACAACACATTTCATAGGTCAGATATGTTGTGCTCTTTGCTGAGAGTGCAAGTCTGTTCCATGTTGTTCAGCTAAAGGGCGTGCATTCCTGCCTAAATTTGGCTTCCCTTGAAAATAGACACAAGAACGATGTGGATCATGAAGAGGAATAGAGTTCATATGTTCACCTTGCACTGTGGTACAGGGTGTCCTTATCCTTCCTCCTGTTCACATGATACATTCTACTAAATGTTACCATCCAATTCACATTAATATATTAGTGTGTATGCTGTGCATATATTATCAGAATTTCTGAAACTTGGTGTAAGATTTTATTGTTTAAATTATTAAAGTGTTAGCAGTAAATCTTTTTATTTTTAGAGAGCAAAAGCTTAAAGGAACAAAACAAAGGAGAAGTTGAAATGGAGAGCAGGAGGGACACAGATCTCTTTAGGACAGTGTTTATCTAATTTCCTGGTGAACCTCCATTTTTTTTTCTTAGAGGAGATGCAGTTAAATGTGGAAAGTATCTGGTTGAATGAGTCCCTGTCGGTTGAACCCAAAATGGAACTGAATCAGCAAGAAGGAAAAAGGAACGTTACCCTTTTCTATTTATTTAAAACGCAGTACCATTTTTTTCCATTAAAAGTCCATTTTCTCAAATCCATTGCACCTGATTTAATGAGAATGATGAGAGGGATACCAGTGAATTTTTTCTTCTGTAAAAGATAAAATTTGGAGGGCTAGGGGAAATATTAGTTTAGGTTGAAAACCAATGTGATGACATCTAACTGTATGTTAAAAAGACAGACTGTGCTTAGCTTAGACATGTTATGTTGTGGTGATAGAAAACAAGATGTTCAAATTAATTAAATGCTCAGTTTTGAATTATCCTTTTTATGTGTGATAAGAATTCTCTTTTGCAAAGAAATAATTTGGAATTGAAGAATCAATTTTTAATTTTAGTATAAAGTTTAATGTGTAATAAAGTAAATTTATTTTAATTTTGGGGTAAATTAAATAACTTCTTAATAAAATATAGATAAATATAAGAGTGTATGTGTGTGTGTGTGTGTGTGTATATATATAATCTCTCTCTATCCGAGTTTAGTCAAACATTTTATTTTTTTCATGCTAAGAGATACTTGCCTTATAGGTTGCATCGCAGAAAGGTCACTTGGGGCCAGATACTATGAATTTATAAATACATGTCAAAAGTGAAAGGCTTACCTACTTTGTCACTCCTTATTATGTTGGCTTTTTTGCCAGCACCTTTTCTAAATACAGTATCATGACTTTCTCATATGGAGCTGAAAATAATCTGTCAGGTTTCATTCATTTGTATCAAAAATAAATTCCAAAACAGTTTCTTTATTGTAAAATAATTTTCACAGTGTAATAAAAATAGTTTGATTAGTTTGTTTCTAAAGAAATAGGACAATTATGTTTATAGTATTATATGTTTAAATGTTTACTATCTTTCATATGCCCTTGACTGCATGCTCCCTTTTTTATAACTGAATTCTGCTGCTGTTGTGGATATTTTCAGTACCCTGTATGTTCTATGATTTTGCATATGCTGAGTTTACAGTGGAATGCACTCCTTGCAGCAGAATCATGCTTCATAATCTAAGGTTTTTATTATTTTAAAATGGAAGGGTAACCTTAAGACGGTGTTGCAATGACATTTGCCTGAGTTTGCAAACATGTAGGAACCCTGAAACAATAGCTCTGATAAAGTGTGAACTACCCTGTTCATTTTAATGGCGTGTTAATTCTTAAATCTAAGACAACAGTTTATTTGTCATATGGTGAGTCCCAAATGCCCCAGTCAAAATAAGGGCCCATTTTGCTAGCTTTCGTACAAATACATAGACAGATGTGATCCCTGGTCCAAAAACTTTGCAGTCTAAGACAAGACACAAGTGGATGTAACAAACAAATAGGAGAAGATGGATGAAGATAATTTAAAGTTTATTTATTTTTTCTAATTACAAGGAATAAATTTAAATGTTAGCTTTTAACCATGTCACTGCTGATAATTTTAACAGCAGTATACATCTAATATTCTTCTTAACCCACAGTCCCAAACAATTCCCACACTTTCTCTGGAGCCAAAAGCCCTGCCTTCCTCTTTCTCAGATTTTGAAACCTCCAGTTTCTCTGATAACTTCTGTGATGCAGTTATGGATAGTCAAAACAAAAATATATTTTCAGTACAAAAAAACTATGAAACATTGAAGACTAAAAATGTGGACCACAGATTACCGTAATTTGAATGTAACAAAAGTAAACACTAGGGCTACTGTACTTATTGCTGTATTCATTTTGTTTAATATGCCAAAACACTCCAATTATTTTAAATGGAGCTACCTCAGAATTTCCAGTATGCCAACCAGAGATCTGCACATGCATGGGAGCCTTGCTGCAGAAATTAGATTCAGCGTATACATGAGCCTATAGTGTTTCTCTTAAATGGTGTGTGTGCATCAGAGTATTATAAAAATACTGAGACGCATGGCTAGAAAGGGTTAAGCATCCTGCAAAATAAATAACTCTCAAAAGACATATAGGGAGCTAATGTTTGTGTTTTTGTGTATTTACATATGTATAAGTAGGGTGGATAATGTAATCAACAGTCCGTGTCTATGCTGTATTCTGATAATTCAGAGGTCAAAAGAAAATCTTATATTGTAAATTGAGTGTAAACTCGGGATATCTTAGTATTCATCTCTCTTTGAAATGTATTGTGAATGGTGGAGGAACAAGCAAATGGCCTTATGTTAATTCGTATCTCTAAGTACCAGTGATGGACCTCCTTCAGTCAATCTAATTACCCTTTGTTTCCTGAGGAATTCCAACTTGTCAAAAGACATGAAATTGTATAAAAGATCCTGGGGTCCTGATTTTGTCATCTCAGGTCTGCTTAAGCTTCATCAGGGGAAGTTTGAGTCGCAAGACTGAGGTCCCAGTTATGCCCTGAATATGATATTTGGACATTGGACTGTGACCTATTAATTGAATTCTAAAGGAACTCTTTGCAACTACAAAGCTCACCATCTCTACTATGAATCTGAATCTTAAGAATTGAACTCATGTCTGTATGTATATTGATCTTTTAACCGTACTCTCTCTCTTTTGGTTTTTAATAAATATTAGTTTAGTTAATAAGAATTGGCTGTAGCGTGAATTTGGGTAAGATCTGAAACATTCATTAATCTGGAAGGTAATGTGTCGGATCCTCTGGGATTGGTGGAACCTTTTCTTTTATATGATGAAATAAGATTTACAGAAATTTTCATCATATTTGACGTGGGATGGAGGCCTGAGGCTGGATCACTTTAAGGGAACTGTGTTGTTTGGACTTCTCAGTAATCAGTAAGGTAATAAAGAAGCTGTTTTATGCTGGCTTGGTGAATCTAAGTATTGGAATATCCACCAGCTTTTGGGGGTTTGGCTGCCCCATTCTTTGCAGTTCACCCTAATTGAGTGACCATAGCTGGCTCCCCACTAGGACCCTGGTCACAGTGGCGTAGTCATGCTTGGATACACATTACCACAGGCTAACTGGGATTTTGAATCAGAACCATACGCTTGTCAAAATTTAATTTTGATATTGGAGAGTTTAAGGGTTAAAAATCAGTTACAGTGAGTGACCCATGATCAAGATTCTGACAGAAAATGCCTGGAAGAATTATGCTTACAGAGAGGGTTGTATTTTAACAAAAGGCCCCAGAGCAGGAACTAAAAAAATCTGTTAATTGCCAGTGATAAGGAAGCAGACCCAGTGAAAATGCTTGCACTGAGAAACTAGCAGCTAGAACTTGACCAAAAGCAAAAAATAGCTAATATGGAAGGAGAAGCTGCTGAAAGAGAATGCCTGTATTTTGAACATGAACAAAGAATGGCATAAATTTGATTGCAGGAACTAGAAGCTAAGGCAGAAGTGGACAGACTTAAGCTCCAACTCAAGAGAATAAAAGAACAACAGGAACTGTATCATTCTGGAAAGCCAGCTCCTCTCAACAGCAAAGATGGGGATATAATCTGTCCAGTTTGTAACAATGTTGGTATGTTGCTTGACTTTAAGCAGTTGTCTGTGTGTAACCAAATTTACCCCAACACTGCCACCTTTTATGTAAATGCTTTTACAGTGAATTCGGGTGAAGGTAATCCCACAACTCATGCAGAGAATGTAAAAGTCAATGGTAAAGCTGTTTAGGGCAAATTACAACTTCTAATATCACTCTTCTTAAAACAGAGTTTGTCAAAGAGGAAGATTATTTACCAAATTAGAGTGTGAATATTGTAATCCTCTATGAGTTTATCGTAAGTGTGCCTTTAACTAGAATCCATCTGGAATGAAATGGTGTTAAACATTAAGTTATAGCTGGTGTAAGGAAGTTATTGCCTAAGGATCTTTTGACTGGGGATGATATTAAAACTTTGTTCAGTCAAGTTGACTGAACCACTCACAGGAAAGAAATAATCCTAAACCTGTGTCTACTGGGGCAAGGATTTGCCTATGGAGGGTTTCTCCAAATGTTTGTATGAGGAAGATAACTGTTAATCTGTGCAAAGGAGCAGTGAATATGTGGAAAAAATTCCTAATTGGTATCTCAGAGGTGAATCTGGTATTAGATAAGGCTCAGGGAGATGTTTCTCTAGAGCAAATTAAAGTTGGTGATCAGTTTAAAGTCCTAATTGAGGAAGAAAAGGGTAATTTTTTTATGGGTGATGGAATGTTGGCTAGTAAAGTTTGGGAGAGTAAGTCTGACCAGGTAAAAGTGATGTGCTTAAAGTAGCTCAGTGTAATAAGACACTATTTGTAGAAAACAGCAGTTTATCTGTGTCATGGAGTGTGGGGGAGTTAGGGCCCTGCACCCCTCTTCCTGAGATTTACCGTGACTCTCAACCAGCCAGTAAAACAGAAGGTTTCTTAGATGACAGGAACGCAGTCCCAAGCAGAGCATGTAGGTACAACCAGAACCCCTCAATCAAGTCCTTCTGGGGGGTTTAGGGAGCTTAGACCCCAGCTTGGGGTTCCCTGCGTTGCACCACCCAGCCCAAACTGAAACTAAAAAAACTCCTCCAGCAGCTTTCTCCCCCTCCCCTCTCCTTTGTTCAGTCTTCTGGGCAGAAGGTGTCACTTCTCCCAACCCCCTTCCTGGCTCAGGTTACAGCACAGGTAGCTTCCTTCAAGGGAAGTTCCCCATCCGCAATGCAACTTCCCTGCAACATTCCCAGGTCAGTCCACCCCTCTCCTTGCTCCGTCACAATCTGTTAAGGGAGGGAAAGGCAAAGAAATTTTAGATGAGCATAGGCTGCCTTCTGAGCTGATGGCTTTGTCTCATCAGCAGTTTGGGAAGGCAAGGTTAGTGGAACATGAGTATCCCTATACCTTACCTGTTACCAGTGTGGAGAATTGTGACAGTGAAGGAAATGTTCCTGTGTCTGTTAGGGGTAATGACTTTCCTATGAAGGGAGCTACCCCAATCTCCAAGCAATTGTCCATGAACATCCATATGTGCTGGGACAAAGGAAAGGATATCCCAAGCTGTTTGTCTGTTAAAGGGGAATGTTTCTCCAGTTCTTTTCCGTCTGTCTGTACAGCAGACAGAAGAAGCCTGTCAGCCTATGATGGTTGAAAATTTATCAGTTGACCCAGAGCTGATTCTGGATACAACTAAAGCCCAGGAAGGAAGTGGTCTTGAATTTGTGTCTGCTAGGGATGATGACATTATAACTAGGTTGCACCCAATTAATGTCATAAATAGCTCCCAGAGACCAAGCGATTCTGGTGCTTCTATTTTGCCTGTTGCTAGTATGTTGCTGGGTAAAGATATGACAACCTTGTCTGATCAGGGTGATATCATAGCCAGGGCACAAGGAAAGCATGAAGATAATTTGACTGTTTATCCACTGATAGTGTGGAAACTTGTAATAAGGAAGAGAATGCTTCTAATCTTGTGACTATGAAGTCTAGCAGTTTACCTGAAAAGGAGTTTGTGAAAATCCTCCTAATGGGACAGAGGTGATTCTGGATTTAAGTGAAACCCAGAAAGTGTCAGTCATTGCTCAGGAAAATGTTCCTTTAGAGCAAGTTCTAGGTGAAAGGGTAAGGGCAGAATTTCTGTGAAAAATGGGTTGTTGCTTAGAAAAATTCCTGAATCTTCAGGGTAGTTTTTGCAAGCAGTTTGCTGCAACTAATGGGCATGGAAGTGATTTGATTGAGTTAACTCAGGGTGAATCACTGTATAGAGAAAGAAACAGTTTGTTTGGGAGACTTGTTCCAGTTCCTAACTGCCAGAGTCTTTCTGAGTTGCAGAAAGATCCACTGACTTTGCTTTAGAAAGACCCAATGTGGATATCTTTGAAAAGGTTTCAAATGAAATAAAAATTGTTAGGGAATTTAAACAGCCCTATAAGCTTAACCAGCTTGTTGGGGAGACAATGTTGTTGGAACAGGAATGTCTCCATGTTAATACTTTAAGTAAGCAATCTGTGACTCAGGCACTGAGGAAAGATCAGGTTACTGGGGTTACAAGGATGTGGGGAAGAATAGGCAAACTCTCATCTCTAGATATTTTGGATATGACTTGTAGTCTCTTAGCCCTGGTCTACACTATGAGTTTAGGTCGAATTTAGCATCGTTAGATTGATTTAACCCTGCACCCGTCCACACACTGAAGCCACTTTTGTCGACTTAAAGGGCTCTTAAAATCGATTTCTGTACTCCTCCCTGACGAGGGGATTAGTGCTGAAATCGACATCGCCAGGTCGAATTTGGAGTAGTGTGGACGCAATTCAACGGTATTGGCCTCCGGGAGCTATCCCATAGTGCTCCATTGTGACCACTCTGGACAGCACTTTCAACTCAGATGCACTAGCCAGGTACACAGCAAAAGCCCCGGGAACTTCTGAATTTCATTTCCTGTTTGGTCAGTGTGGCGAGCTCATCAGCACAGGTGACCATGGAGTCCCAGAATCGCAAAAGAGCTCCAGCATGGACCGAACAGGAGGTACTGGGTCTGATCACTGTTTGGGGAGACGAATCCGTGCTATCAGAACTCTGTTCCAAAAGACACAATGCCAAAATATTTGAAAAAATCTCCAAGGGCATGATGGACAGAGGCTACAACAGGGACCCGCAGCAGTGCCAAGTGAAAATTAAGGAGCTCAGGCAAGCCTACCAAAGAGGCAAATGGCCGCTCCAGGTCAGAGCCCCAGACATGCCTCTTCTATGATGAGCTGCATGCAATTTGGGGGTGGGGGCGTTTCCACTACTCCACCCCTGTCTGTGGACACCTGCAAGGGGGGAGTCTCATGCAACAGGGATGAGGATTTTGGGGACGAGGAAGATGAGGAGGTGGAGGAAGATGAGGATAGTGCACAGCAGGCAAGCGGAGAAACCATTCTCTCCGACAGCCAGCAACTGTTTATCACACTGGAGCCAATACCCTCCCAACCGTCCCAGGCGGGCTCACAGACCATGAAGCTGGAGAAGGCACCTCTGGTGAGTGTACCTTTGTAAATATAATGCATGGTTTAAAAGCAAGCATATTTAATGATTAATTTGCCCTGAAGACTTGGGATGCATTCGCGGCCAGTACAGCCCCTCCTTTTAAATGGCCAACCCAACGGGTGCTTCCTATGGGAAAGGAGGGCACTGCTGTTTGAAACCATTCCCACATGTTATGAAGGTTGAAGAAGCCGAAAAATTGTGGCTTACCATGGCTGCCTGCAAGCCGAATTCTGTTGCCCGGCTCTGCATGTGTGATCTGTCACACCAAACTGGCAGGCCCTCAATATAAGAGGCAAAATGCGACCTTGTATCGAAAGCACATATGCTATGTAATGTTAACAGCTTGGCTCACTGTGAAAGAGTCTACCCATTCTCTAAAATGTGTCTTTTTAAATACTACTCTCCCTTTTTTTCCTCCCGCAGCTGGAAATGTTTCAACGCTCCCCCATCATCTCCGTCTCAGAGGCTAGCGCAGATAAGAAGGCAAAAAAAATCCACTTGCAATGAAATGTTCTCTAAGCTCATGCAGTCCTCCCGCACTGAAAGCGATCAGCAGAATGCATGGAGGCAAACAATGTTAGAGTCCAGGAAAGCAGAAAATGAATGCGAGGACAGGGGGGCCGAGTGAGATGAGAGGTGGCGGGAGCAAGATGAGAGGTAGTGGCAGCGCGATGAGAGGAGGCAGGCTGCAATGCTGAGGCTCCTGGGGGATCAAACTGATATGCTCCAGTATCTGGTGGAGCTTCAGGAAAGGAGCACAGGCTGCCGCTGCAGCCCTTGTGTAACCGCCTGCCCTCCTCCCCAAGTTCCATAGCCTCCTCACCCAGATGCCCAAGAACATGGGGGGGGGGGAGACTCCGGGCACCCAACCATTCCACCCCAGAGGACTGCCCAAGCAACAGAAGGCTGGCATTCAATAAGTTTTGAAGTGCAGTGTGGCCTTGTCCTTCCCTCCTCCCCTCATCCACCACCCCACCCAGTGCTTCCCTCCTCCCCTACCTCTCCCGGGATACCTTGGCAGTTATCCCCCTATTTGTGTGACAAATTAATAAAGAATTTTTTTGAAACAATCAGGACTTTATTGCCTTTGCAAGAGGTGATCGAAGGGGGGAGGGTGGTTGGCTTACAGGGAAGTAGAGTGAACCAAGGGGGCAGGTTTTCATCAAGGAGAAACAAACAGAACTGTCACACCGTAGCCTGGCCAGTCATGAAACTGGTTTTCAAAACTTCTCTGATGCGCAGCGCGCCCTGCTGTGCTCTTCTAATTGCCCTGGTGTCTGGCTGCATGTAATCAGCGGCCATGCGATTTGCCTCAACTTCCCACCCCGCCATAAATGTCTCCTCCTTACTCTCACAGATATTGTGGAGCAAGCAGCAATAACAATGGGAATATTGGTTTCACTGAGGTCTGAGTCAGTAAACTGCACCAGCGAGCTTTTAAATGTCCAAATGCACATTCTACCACCATTCTGCACTTGCTCAGCCTATAGTTGAACAGCTCCTTGCTACTGTCCAGGGTGCCTGTGTATGGCTTCATGAGCCATGGCATTAAGGGGTAGGCTGGATCCCCAAGGATAACTATAGCCATTTCAGCATCCCCAACAGTTATTTTCTGGTCTGGGAAGTAAGTCCCTTCCTGCAGCTGTTCAAACAGACCAGAGTTCCTGAAGATGTGAGCGTCATGTACCTTTCCCGGCCATTCCACGTTGATGTCAGTGAAACATCCCTTGTGATCCACCAGTGCTTGCAGCACCATTGAAAAGTACCCCTTGTGGTTTACATACTGGCTGCCAAGATGGTCTGGTCCCAAGACAGGGATTTGCGTTCCGTCTATCGCTCCACCACAGTTAGGGAACCCCATTGCAGCAAAGCCATCCAGTATGACTTGCACATTTCCCAGAGTCAGTACCCTTGATAGCAGCAGCTCAGTGATTGCGTTGGCTGCTTGGATCACAGCAGCCCCCGCAGTAGATTTACCCACTCCAAATTGATTCCTGACTGATCGGTAGCTGTCTGGCGTTGCAAGCTTCCAGAGGGCTATCGCCACTCGCTTCTCAACTGTGAGGGCGCTCTCATCTTGGTATTCTTGCGCTTCAGGGCAGGGGAAAGCAAGTCACAAAGTTCCATGAAAGTGCCCTTACGCATGTGAAAGTTTTGCAGACACTGGGAATCATCCCAGACCTGCAACACTATGTGGTCCCACCAATCTGTGCTTATTTCCGGGGCCCAGAATCGGCATTCCATGGCATGAACCTGCCCCATTACCACCATAATGTCCAAATTGCAGGGCCCGTGCTTTGAGAGAAGTCTGTGTCCACGTCCTCATCACTATCGTGATCGCACTGTCGTTGCCTCCTCGCCTGCTTTTGCAGGTTCTGCACATACTGCAGGATAACGTGCGAGGTTTACAATGGTCACAACAACAGCGGTGAGCTGAGCGGGCTCCATGCTTGCCGTGCTATGGCATCTGCAGGAGAGCAGAGTTGCAGCAGAAGTGGTGGATGACAATAGATGCCACGAGGATAGATATTTATACCGAAAGACGAGAGGACCTGTAAGGTGGATTCATGGCACCAGGAGAGCAGAGTTGCAGCGAAAGCGGTGGATGACGATGGTTTGCAGACCTTCTGCACTGTCTGCTGCCAGCAGCACCCATGGCACAACAGCAGCAGTGACGGTGAGCTGAGCTGAGCAGGCTCCATGCTTGCCGTCGTATGGCGTCTGCACGGAAAAAAGGCGCAAAACGATTGTCTGCCGTTGCTTTCACGGAGGGAGGGGCAACTGACAACATGTACCCAAAAGCACCTGCGACAGTGTTGTAAATGTACACGTGATAGAACTGATGTTATTGCTAATGTTTGTAACTAACTTGTTGCTGATACGAAGAACTATAAAAATGTACAATGTGCATGGTCTTTTGGAAAAGCCCTTGAATGTGTTAAGAGTGGTACATAATTGAAACCCCTATGATCATGCTCTTTGGTTTAACAAGAACACACTTTGTGTTAGAAAGTCTAATCATGTTGAGGCTTCACAGCTAATGCTTAGACATATTTCTAAAACTTTTCACAGCAGAAAATACACTACAAGCTTGAACTGCTGTGCACAAAGGGAAATTGAGGTACAACACCTCACAGCCTTCAGGGCTGAATGCCAGAGTAAGTGCTCTCTGAAGAACATTAATGGCTATGTTAAGTTAATACATAGACCAAACCCTGGAATCACTAAAGTGTTTCACAAAGTATGGGCTAAGTTTTTGGCTGGGATCAAAGCATGCATCATAATTTGGCCTTACAAATAATTCAATGTAAACACAGCTCATATCAATGTGGGCAGATCCTTAAGATGTATCCAGGAGCTATAATTTCGCCCTTCCACACCAGTCTCACGTTGGAGGTGTGATTCATAGCTAGAAAGGGTTAAACATCCTGCAAAATAAATAACCCTCAAAAGACATGTAGGGAGCTAATGTTCGTGGTTTTGTGTATTTACATATGTATAAGTAGGGTGGACAGTGTAATCAACAGTCCCTGTCTATGCTGTATTCTGATAATTCAAGGTCAAAAGAACATCCTATCATGTAAATGAATTGTAAACATGGGGTATCTCAGTATCCATCTCTCTTTGAAATGTATTGTGAATGGTGGAGGAACAAGCAAATGGCCTTATGTTAACTTGTATCTCTAAGTACCAGTGATGGACCTCCTTCAAAGTCATCCTAATTACCCTTTGTTTCCTGAGGAATTCCAACTTGTCAAAAGACAAGAAATTGTATAAAAGATCCTGGGGTCCTGATTCTGTCATCTCAGGTCTGCTTAAGCTTCATCAGGGGAAGTTTGAGTCGCAAGACTGAGGTCCCAGTTATGCCTTGAATATAATGTTTGGACATCGGACTGTGACCTATTAATTGAATTCTAAAGGAACTCTTTGCAACTACAAAGCTCACCATCTCTACTATGAATCTGAATCTTAAGAATTGAACTCATGTCTGTATGTATATTGATCTTTTAACCATACTCTCTCTCTTTTGTTTTTTTTTAATAAATTTTAGTTTAGTTAATAAGAATTGGCTGTAGCGTGTATTTGGGTAAGATCTGAAATATTGACAAATACCCAAAAGTCTGAAAATTGTTCTATTATGAACAAGTGTAGTATCACTTTTTAATATCTAATGCTTCTATAGGGATAGCGGTAGGGTCTGCATCCTGCCTTTGCAAGGGGATTGGACTAGACTATCTAAGTATGTTCTGCCTCAGATTACTGTGGTCCTAAAACCAGGCATTTCCTCTCCTCTTTTTCTCCAAGAAGTTCTAGAATTATAAACATTAAAGGGATAATGTCAAGATTGTTAATGTGTCCTGACATTAGATAAAGCCTGGTCACTTGACTGAAGATGGTGCACTATAAGGAGGAATCTACGAAGGCTCTAGTTTGCTTCTGGCAAGTTACAAATGTGGCCCTTAATTGGGTGAAGTTTGAACTTCCTATTATTCGTCAGATACGTATGGGTTCCTGCTCTTCATGTTTGTATTTGGAGGAGGTCGGAGTTTGTTTTGTTTTTGAGGAAAAATCTAGTTTTCTTATTTGTTCTTTAAATCAAACTGACTGACATGCTTATGAATCAAGCTTTTACAAATTCAATTATACCTATTGGAATGATCTTTTATTAATAATCTGAATAAAGACTTAATGAAAAGACTGGGTACAAAGTGCTTTTCTGGAATTTGTGAGATCTTAGGCTCTTGTCTTTTTAAGGCCTGGTCTACACTAGGCGTTTATGTCGAAGTTAGCGCCATTACATCGAATTAACCCTGCACCCGTCCACACTGCGATGCTATTTAGTTCGACATAGAGGTCTCTTTAATTCGACTTCTGTACTCCTCCCCGACGAGGGGAGTAGTGCTAAATTCGACATGGCCATGTCGAATTAGGCTAGGTGTGGATGGAAATCGACGCTAATAGCTCCGGGAGCTATCCCACAGTGCACCACTCTGTTGACGCTCTGGACAGCAGTACGAGCTCGGATGCTCTGACCAGCCACACAGGAAAAGCCCCGGGAAAATTTGAATTTGAATTCCTTTTCCTGTCTGGCCAGTTTGAATCTCATTTCCTGTCTGGACATCGTGGCGATCACAGCAGCACTGGCAACGATGCAGAGCTCTCCAGCAGTGATGGCCGTGCAGTCTGTGAATAGAAAGAGGGCCCCAGCATGGACTGATCGGGAAGTATTGGATCTCATCGCTGTGTGGGGCGATGAGTCCGTGCTTTCTGAGCTGCGCTCCAAGAAACGGAATGCAAAGATCTATGAGAAGATCTCAAAAGACATGTCAGAGAGAGGATACAGCCGGGATGCAACGCAGTGCCGCGTGAAAATCAAGGAGCTGAGACAAGGCTACCAGAAGACCAAAGAGGCAAACGGACGCTCCGGATCCCATCCCCAGACATCCCGTTTCTATGAGGCACTGCATTCCATCCTCGGTGCGGCCGCCACCACTACCCCACCACTGACCGTGGACTCTGAGGATGGGATATTGTCCACGGCCGGTTCCTCGGACATGTTAGCGGACGGGGAAGATGAGGAAGGAGATAAGGAGGACGAGGCAGTCGGCAGCGCTCACAACGCTGATTTCCCCGACAGCCAGGATCTCTTCATCACCCTTACAGAGATCCCCTACGAAGCGTCCCCAGCCGTTACCCCGGACACAGAATCTGGGGAAGGATCAGCCAGTAAGTGTTGTAAACATCTAAACATTTATTTTTAACAGAACAGGAATATTAACAATTAAAAGAATGGGTTGTTCATGATTACTTTGCCCTAGGCACTTAACGGTTCAGTCATGGGCAGTGCAAGTTTTGAAAAAAAATCTAGCAATGTCCGGTTTTCCGTGATTGTCCTGCCCAAGCCGCTCTACTGTTTAGTCCCTGCTACTGCAGCTAGAGTAAAATGCGGTCTATATGTGCAGGGATAGAGCAGTAATCCTCCCGGGACATCTCGATGAAGCTCTCCTGGAGGTAATTGGAAAGCCGTTGCATGAGGTTCCTGGGGAGAGCGGCCTTATTGGGTCCTCCGAAGTACGACACGTTGCCGCGCCACGAGACTATCAAGTACTCGGGAATCATTGCTCTGCACAGCAGGGCGGCATACGGCCCTGGTCTTTGGAGGCTTTCCCGGAGCATTCTCTCTCTCTCGCTGTCAGAGATCCTCATCAGGGTGATGTCGCCCATGGTGACCTGCTTTGAATTAGGTAGGGGAATGTTAGTGTTGGGACTGCTTGCTCGTTCCTTTACAGAACTGTAACCGCTGGTTTGCAGCCACGCGGTGGAGGCGGGAGAGGGGCTGCCGAAAGGGATCGTTCCTGGGGACAGCCGCGAGGGGGTGGGACAGGGGCAGAGTTCCCGCTTGCCGGATTGCTGGCAGCAGGTACTGACATTGCTTTAAATGTGAAATGAGGCCAGTGGTAATATAAAAGTTTTAAACTGCCACAAGTCTACGGCTTACCATGTCTGCCTGCAACAGAAATTCCGTTGTGCTGCCCCGCTTCTCAAATGTGCTGTGGAAGACCCCAGGCACTGAATGCGAAGGCCGAGAATTCGACCTTGTGCTGAGTGCGCATGTGATAGGTGCTGTGCATGGTCTTGTTCACAGAGAAAGACTATGTTCTTGGTTCACAACTACATTTATCTTTCTGAGGAATTCACTCCCTTTTTCCCATTCCCACAGCCACATCTGCGACTGTCTCACAACCTAGCCTGGCATCACACTCCCAGAGGCTAGCGAAGATTAGGCATAGGAAGAAGAGGACACGGGAGGACATGTTCTCTGAACTTATGGCCTGTTCCCAAGCCCAGGCAGCACAGCAGACCCAGTGGCGGGAGAAATTGACCCAAATGCAGCAAGCAAACATGGATCGGGAGGAGAGGTGGCGGCAGGAAGACCAGCAGGCGACTCAAACGCTGCTTGGACTACTGAGGGAGCAAACAGACACGCTCCGGCGCCTTGTGGATGTTCTGCAGGAACGGAGGCAGGAGGACAGAGCCCCGCTGCAGTCCATCTCTAACCGCCCTCCCCCGCCACCAAGTCCCATACCCACCTCACCCAAAGTGCAAAGAAGGAGAGGCGGCAGAGTCCCTGCTAACTCTCACTCCACCCCTGCAGAGAGCTCTAGTAGCAGAAGGCTCTCATTCCCCAAAACTTGAAAAGTTCTTTCCTTCCCGCCTGACACAAGCCCCCGTCCAAGTTTCACCTCCCAGTTCCATGTGTAGTTGATAATAAAAAATACGTTCATGTTAACTACTGTTTCAATCATGTTCTTTTGGAGGAGGAGGGGAAAGGGGGTTGGTAATTGGACAGGACAGTCACCTTTGGCAGGGTACATAGGCGGGGGCAGGCACAGCAGCAGGGCACATACACAGTGCAGTGATGCAGTGACTAGTTACCCTGGTTAGTCTGGGAGGTTGTTTTCATGTTATGTGGTGGGGGGTGGGTTGCTCTGTGACTTTGTGGCGGGGGAGGGCAGTTACAGATCTTAAGCGGCAGTCCTTATGCAGGATCACAGAGCCATGCAGCAGGGGATCTGTAATCGTCCTCCCCCTGCCACAAAGTCACATAGCCCCCCCATACACACAGTCCCGATCAGGAGGGGTGACAGGCTCCGTTGAAACAACCATCCCACCGCAGCGGAGCCCGTCAATCCTTGAGTTTAGAAGCTTCATTCGCGTCACTACACTACACCCGCTCCGCACCACAGTCTGCGTCCCAGTTTTAAAAAATTCCCGCGAAAACAGTATTAAAAAAAACGGTGTGCATTAACAAAGTAGAACTATTTTTATTTCGAAACGTGTGTTGGAAGGGGGTGAAGGGGGTATGTAACTGGGTAGGATAGTCAACATTAACTGGGTAAAGAAACGGGGGCAGGTTCAGCTTCTCTGTACACAAACTTAAAAGTCACAGGTTACCCTGCTCACTCAGGAACTTTGCTTTCAAAGCCTCCCGGATGCACAGCGCTTCCCGCAGGTCTCTTCTAATCGCCCGGCTGTCTGGCTGAGCGTAATCAGCAGCCAGGCTATTTTCATCAACCTCCCACCCCGCCATAAAGGTCTCCCCCTTGCTCTCACAGAGATTGTGGAGCACACAGCAAGCTGCTATAACAATGGGGATATTGGTTTCGCTGAGATCACAGCGAGTCAGTAAGCTTCTCCATCTCCCCTTGAGACGGCCAAAAGCACACTCCACCACCATTCTGCACTTGCTCAGCCGGTAGTTGAAGAGTTCTTTTTCAGTGTCCAGGGCGCCAGTATAGGGCTTCATGAGCCAGGGCATTAGCGGGTAGGCTGGGTCCCCGAGGATGACTATAGGCATCTCCACATCCCCAACAGTTATTTTGTGGTCCGGGAAGTAAATACCTTGTTGCAGCCGTCTAAACAGACCAGAGTTCCTGAAAACANTCCACATCCCCAACAGTTATTTTGTGGTCCGGGAAGTAAATACCTTGCTGCAGCCGTCTAAACAGACCAGAGTTCCTGAAAACACGAGCGTCATGAACCTTGCCCGGCCATCCCACGTAGATGTTGGTAAAACGTCCCCTGTGGTCCACCAGTGCTTGCAGCACCATGGAAAAGTAGCCCTTTCTGTTAATGTACTGGCTGGCCTGGTGGTCCGGTGCCAGGATAGGGATGTGAGTTCCATCTATGGCCCCACCGCAGTTTGGGAATCCCATCGCTGCGAAGCCATCTATGATCGCCTCCAAGTTTCCCAGGGTCACTACCTTTGGCAGCAGTACATCAACGATTGCCTTGGCTACTTGCATCACAACAACCCCCACGGTAGATTTGCCCACCCCAAACTGGCTCGCGACTGACCGGTAGCAGTCAGGCGTTGCAAGCTTCCAGAGGGCTATGGCCACTCGCTTCTGGACAGTCAGGGCTGGTCGCATCCGGGTGTCATTGCGCTTCAGGGCAGGGGACAGCAACTCACAAAGTTCAAGGAAAGTTCCCTTCCGCATGCGGAAGTTTCGCAGCCACTGTGATTCATCCCAGACCTGCAGCACTATGCGGTCCCACCACTCAGTGCTTGTTTCCCGGGCCCAGAATCGCCGTTCCACGGCATCAACATGACCCATTGCCACCGTGATGTCCTCGGCGCTGGGTCCCCTGCTTTCTGAGAGGTCTGTGCTACTCTCAGACTTCAGGCCATCACCGCGTTGACGTAGCCTCCTCGCCTGACTTTTCTGCATCTGCCTCAGGGCAACCTGTATGATAAGCTGCGAGGCGTTGAGAGCGGCCACAACTGCAGCGATGGTTGCAGCGGGCTCCATGCTCACAGTGCTGTGGCGTCCGCGCTGTCAATGACTTGAAAAGTGCGCGAAATGATTTCCCGCCGGCGCTTTCAGGGAGGGAGGGAGGGCGGGAGTGAGTGATGGATGGATGACGACAGTTACCCAAAAGCACCCTCGACACATTTTTTTACCCAGAAGGCATTGCTGGCTCGACCCAGAATTCCAATGGGCAGCGGGGACTGCGGGAACTGTGGGATAGCTGCCCACAGTGCACCGCTTCCAATGTCGACGCTTTCCCCGTTAGTGTGGACTCACAAAGTCGAATTACTGTCCTTAGTGTGGACACACACGTTCGACTTTGCAATATCGATTCCAAATATTCGATTTAAGTAAAATCGAACTACTCTCGTAGTGTAGACAAGGCCTTAGAAGTAGCTTTGAGTAATGCTTTTCTTTATATGTATCTTCACCAGAAGATGAGTCTCCCAGGGGCACACGGGCTGTGGGACATGCCCATGGGGCGGAGGAGCGCCACCCACCTTTCCTGACCCCGGCTTGGTGTCCATCTGCCTGTCCGGCTGTGTCCCTCTCCTGCCAGTGCCGCACACTGCTCCTCTGGTTTCCAGCCCAAACCCACCTTTTATGAGGCACACCTCCCATCTGACTCAGCCCCATGAGGCACCACCCCCCAATGACTCACCCCCTCCCAGTCTGTAGATTTGGGGGACTCTGGCCATGATTTGGGTGGGCCATGGCCCACCCGTGGGCCACCCCCCCCCATTGAAAAAGCCATACAATAAAAATCAGAATTGGTATTTTGGAATTCTGAAACAAAGTTTCTGGAACTGAAATGTTTGGGAAATTTTAGAAAGATTTTTTTCTGATTTGAACTAAAAACAAATTTCCCACAAACCAGAGATTTAAAGTTTTGACCAGTTCTAGATTCAACATAAGTTAATGTATTTTGCTTCCAAATCTTCTGTCACACCACAGTAATGACTTTCTAGTATACATTACCATCAGTCCACCTATTACCAGTACACAGCTGTTGAAAATGGCTTAACAATTCTGCATTTTCTATGATATTGTTGGTTTGTAAGGGTTAGATAGCTAAGTAAGGGATAATACAGTCTTTCTGTCTTTTAAGGAGTTCCTAATAATTTTCTAATGACGATATTGAAAATGTAGCATGAAAATTACGGCCTTTGATAACTTTAAATGAGAAGTTATGTGGTTCTAATGGTTTGTCTGAATTTATGTAAATACACAAGCATTTAAGCAAATTTGTAATCTGCTTTTTTGTTCAAGGATGTGGAAGGTACGTGAATCCATTGTTTGTTCCACAGGCATAATCTGATTCGTTGTATGAAATGACTAGCCTGCTGACACTTCAACTGTTTGAATAGAAGCCCTAAATCACAAAGTAGTTATTATTCTATGCGGTGTTTCATACTTTTAAAATTGATATTTGACTAACTGTACCAATTCAATAACCGCTAACCTAATCAGCATCCAAATTATATTATTTTGTTTTCTCTCTTTTACTCTAGTATGCCACTGTTGAGAAAGATGGAGAGCATTACATGACACCAGGAGATTTTGTGCAGAGATACCTAGGACTATATACAGACCCAAATTATAATCCTGAAACACTGCAACTATTGGCGGGAGTAGCAGATCAAACAAAGGATGGGTGAGAACTTTGCTTTCCATTACAAGCGTATAATTGGCAAATGATTTAGTATGTCTTCTGGTTACTTTATTGCCTTCTAAAACAGTATCTTAGTATTTGTGTTGCGCTGTATGAGCTTAATTGTTTACCTAAATAATGAGATTTTCTCAAATTCAGTAGATAATTTTGTTTCAGATTAGTGAGAATATAGAGTATAACAAAGTATAACAATTTTTAAGGTGCTTTTAACTCAGGGGTTAACATAGTATTTAGTATTTGAAGAAGTTAATTCAGGTCCATGATCAACAACTGTAGAGACTTTAAAAGCAGGCAAATTACGGCCCACGGGCTGGATCTGGCCTGCCAGCCGTTTTAATCCGGCCCTCGAGCTCCTGCTGGGAAGCAGGGTCTGGAGCTTGCCCCACTCCAGCTGGGGAGCAGGGTCGGGGGCCACTCCATACGGCTCCCGGAAGCAGCAGCATGGCACCCTTCCAGAGCTCCAGCTGGGGAGTAGGGTCGGGGCCGTGCCACGTGGCTCCCAGAAGCAGCAGCAACAGCCCCCACTCCAGCTCCTACACGTAGGGGCAGCCAGGGAACTCCACTCTGCATGCTTCCCCCACCCTAACCGCCACCCCTGCAGCTCCCATTGGCTGGAGCTGCAGGGGCGGTGCCTGTGGATGGGGCAGCATGCAGAGACGCCTGGCCGCGCCTTAGTGTGGGAGCCGGAGAAGGGACTTGCTGCTGCTTCCGGGAGCTGCTTGAGGTAAGTGCCGCCCAGAGCCTGCACCCCTGAGCCTCTCCCCGCGCCCTTGCCCCAGCCCTGATCCCCCTCCCGCCCTCTGAACCCCTCGATCCCAGTCCAGAGCACCTTCCTGCACCCCTTCAAGCACCCCAACCCCCTACCCCAGCCCTGATCCCCCCCTCCCACCTTCTGAACCCCTTGATCCCAGCCCGGAGCACCCTCCTACACTCCAAACTCCTCATCCGCAGCCACACCCCAGAGCCCTCACCCCCCCTGCACCCTACTCCCCCACCCCAGCCTAGAGCCCCCTCCCGCACCCTGAACTTCTAATTTCTGGCCCAACCCCAGAGCCTGCACAACCAACCAGAGCCCTCATCTCCTCCTGCACCCCAACTGCAATTTTGTGAGCATTCATGGCCCGCCATACAATTTCTATTCCCAGATGTGGCCCTCGGGCCAAAAAGTTTGCCCTGGTCTTTAGTATCCATAATTAAACACAGCTTGGAAAAATAGAAAAGATGTTATGCAATTTCTGTAGTGTGTGGTCTTTATAATACCTCTCTGCCACCATTCACATACCAATCAAACCACTGAGAACCTCTTAGCAAGAGAGACACCAAACACTTTTTATGTAGGAAGAAAAGTATAACCTAATCAAGATAAGGTTATACTGCACAGAGTTTTTTAATCATTGCTTATGAACAGTAGTCCTTGTTTATAAATTGCTCTCTGAAACTGTTTCACAAAATGCACAGTCTTCTAAGATGTATTTTATTTTTTTAACCTACTCTGTTCCAAAGTAGACTTGCCTGCCTGCTCTTCTCCACTGCTGCATTTAGGCGTCCAGGTTTGGCACTGTATTGTAGCAAGAAGCATGGATGTTGTTAAAGTGGAGCCAAGAGGTTAAGAAGCATCAGAGCAGAGGTCAAAAATACCATCAGAGAGGAGTGGGCATTGGGTAGAGAAGAGATGGAAGGCTGCTATTAAAATAGAATACAATCTATTTTTTATAGATAAATTTCATTTATTTGAAATTGAAAGCCTCTTATTTTCCTTGGTTCTGTAAGTGTAAATCTGACCCTGGATGGTACTTAGATGTTTTTCGTTTTCCTTTATCGTAGTATTTTAGAATATTTTATTTTATATTGCAAGGACCCTGATCAAAAAGGTTTGGCATCTGCGCTTGATAAATAAAATTATCGTTCTATGAAATGCATATAATTTGTGTTAAATAGCGAAGACAGAATTTACTCTTTTTTCTATAGTTACATAATGTTTGTTAAATAAGGTTGCAACATTTCTCCTTGGACTTTTAGGAGGTATTTGATAACCCAAAGAAGTTACATTACTGTCCATTACTGGATGTAATGGGATGTATCACCAGGAATATGGCTGAAGATACGTATCTTTTTGAAATCATGATCAGTAAATAAGCAAATCTGTACTATTTTGCTTTCTCCCATAGCTGTTGGTCATCTTTTAGAAATGTGTTTATTTGAAGAGTGGTTTTTTAAAAGGACCTTTTGTACAGTTAGGAATCAAGAGTGTCTTTCACTTCTTATAGCAGACCCTGAGACTGAGAAATTGCTGGTTTTCTGCCACTTTCTGTTTTGTGTGTAGTTTTTTGTTTGGACAGTATTGTTCAGAGTGAGATCAGTGTATTCATGCAGGCGATAAAATATGATGAAATAATGTGTAACTTATTATCCGGAGTTTGGATTTTTACAGAGACAGAAGAAGTTGGAAGGTGGCCAACGTATTTGAGCATTAACATGTCCAGACTTAGCTTGCCTTCCCAGTTTTTGAGCATTTCTTTGCTCATTGGTAATGGTCATTTTAGCTCCCGCCCTGAGTAAAGGCCGATATTTCCAGCCTTATATGCCAACTGTAAAGAAGCAAAAACTCCACCACTTGTTGGAATAAATGTAGTTTACATCTATTGATCATGAAATCTGCTGCTTAAAATTCAGAAGAGCAAGTACTTATAACATCTTAATATTCCACCTTCACTAGTGTTTGGATTTTTGCAGTTGAGAGCTTTCATATCAAAACATTCTCAAAATATGAATAGGACTAGTAAAATATGGTTTAAATCTTGATTGGTATTTACAAATTAATGCAATTTTTTTTTATTCACTTACTGTTTCATTTTTATGAGGCTTGAGCCTGCTCTCCAGAATATGACAATCTGCACCTTGGAAAATGAGCTCACTGGTTAATTTTTGCAAAGTACAGAGTGAATGAAGCATGCTGCATATTAGAGGGCAAAAATTATCTCTAAGATCTGTTTTAGATTATTTAACAGGATACAAAAATGTGATTAAAATAATCTTGCTTGCATAAAACTAATCTTTTTTCAAATTTACTTGTAGGCATTTTAACATTCTTTTTGGATGCTTTCTTTAATACATCCTTCTCTTCCACTCACAATGTAAGCAATTAATGTTGTGTACTTGAGATTCTTAGTTGAAAGGGTCTAGAAAAGTGTTTCTTTTCTCTTCCTGTTGCCATCATCCAAAATTGGGGGGAGATAGGAACTCAGAGTTGGATTTATTTAGGAGTCCTGGGTTCAGATCCTAAAAGAGTCACAAATGAAAATACATTTGGTTTTGTCCTAATTTATAGTTCTGATTCAGACGAAGAATACTGTTTCATCTGATCATTAGTCTCAGTTCAGGAAAACACATAGCCTAAAATCCTATTTTAGTTAACATTGAGTTGCATTTTCAGAATTATGTGAGACAGTTCACACAGCACCAGACTGCTGCATGCTTAGTGCCAGAGTGTTATTTCCTCACCGTTAAAAACACAAAATTCATCTAGAAATGAATGTGATTAGGGAACAGAAAAAATAAGGATTTGATTATATATCATATTTGCTTGTGAGGGACGTCTGAAATAGTAATTTGGTGTTATAAATAACTTTTGTTCAAAAGTATAAGTTATTGGCAAAATAGGATGATGTGAATTGCAACTTAAATGTGAAGTTTTAGGTGTACAATTAAAAATAAAATGACTTTATGCATTATATGCTAATAACTGATGATGTGATGGGGAACTATTATTGTGTGATCTGGAATACAAAATATTTGGACACTCAGTTGTCTGAAACTGCTCCTTCCAGAATCTTTAGATCTATATTTATCTGTAGTCAGGATTTTTTCATGTGAAAGATTTATTCTGTGCCTATATGGTAACAACATCAGGTTTATCCCTGAATTTTTTTTCCAGAAACATATTCTTTTATAGCCTTCATCGTGAGTCTTAGCATCTTATACCAAATTTTAGTCTTTGATAACTGTATTATTTCTACAGGTAGTTTCATGTATAACATTATTAATTACTTTAGTCTACAACCAAATTGTAATAATACATTACACTTTTCCGAGGATCTAAAATTGCTTTACAATGTTTAGGTAAGCATTAATGTCCCTTTTGTGTACACTACACACAGAGAGCTAAAGCGACTATCCAAAGTCACACTGCAGATCAATGGCAAAACCTGGGAATTGAACCAAGGTCTTATGAATAACCATTAACTGGTCTGCCCCTAAAAATTAAGTTCTCAAATTTTAAGTAACTCAAGAAGGATTAACAATCCTAGAAAAAATGGTCAAGAATAATCAAAATTTATGACAGTTCTGGAAAAAGATGGAGTATTTGGGGACCAGTTTGCTTTAGGTGCACCGTAGAAAGTTTTTTTTTTTTTAAATAGTTGTTCTGTCCTTTAGTTTGATACATTTGTCATTTTTTGGGGATTGAACTCACCAGCAGCAGTGTTTGGGCTTTCTTGGTAGAGGGCTCCTTTTGAAACCTCCTAGTTGTTGGTGCTCTCCCACAATCCAGAACTGACGGTCTTCAGGACACAATGCAAGTTTTGTATATTTGGTTTAGTTTCTTGTTTACTTTATCCCACAGTTTGGCTATCAACCTATTTAAAAGATGTTGTTTCTGAGGGGCTAAAATCTAATTTGCCTATCTTTAATCTGGAGAAAATTGTGTGTTGTGTAAGACTGGATGGTAGTCTGTCCTTTGGATGGATGTAACTATGTTGGTAATTGCATAGTTCTTGTTCCCATTCTAATTTTTCTTGGTTAAAATCTGATAAATAGAACCAGGGCCCTTAGATTTCAACTTTTCCAAAATCATCACCTTGTGGAAGAAACTCATTTTTGTAAATTGTTAGACTGGTGGTCTATGATAGAAATGTCAAAATTGAGATTTTTCCTGTGTTTAGTGGCCCATAATGTTGGTGCCATATTTCTAGATTCTAGTTCAGTGGGAATATGGAAACTAAGGGATCTTGTTATAAGGTTCTGCCTTTTGGTTAGTGTATATATAAGGGCTAGATGAACTAATGGCTACTATGGCCTAATTCATTAAACTGTTTCATAAAATATGCATCTGTCCAATTGAGGTCTTCGTACATGAACAGTCCCTGTGCAAAATAACTGCTATGCTTAATTCACTGAGTTCATCCTTTAGCATTGAGAGTACTGGAAGGCTATATTTTGTAAATTGAGATCAATAAATATTTTTTTGAGAATTCTTACCTTGACAATCTGCAGAAATGTTATGCATGTTACTTTATTGCTATAGATGCAGTTCATTTTTGTGGTTTAAACTTATTTTGGAGATTACAATGAAAATACAAAAAATACCTAACTGATGTTAAAATAAAGTAGATAAAGAAATTAATGATGGAATGTGAATAAAATGGGCTTTGTGCTGTACTGCAACTATTTTTCTAGACACATCCTAATTTGAAATTCAGAGCTGTTGCAATTATACACGTTTTGCTTGCTTAATTTTAAAAGTAGTGTATTATTTCAGTGTTCTTAAAGGAATTTCAAGGTATGTTTATATTCTGCATTTTGTGAGGAAAATCTCATTTTTATCCATATGTTGGTTAATAAAAAATCCAACTTTTTCTGGGACAGCATATGGCAACCCTCTAAATTTAATTTCAGCAGAAATGCTTTGTTACTTGACACTTTGTAAATTCAAGTAGAACAGCACTTGAAAAATAATTATGAAGTATTAAATACTAGGTTTGTACTGAGAGTTCTGTCCACAGATCTGAATGCAATTGGAAACTGAGTCACGGGGTTGTGACTTCCTAAGGCCACACAGCACATTTGTTCCCATTTTTAGCATAGAATCAGGTTTCTTGACACCTGTTCTTAATCTCTGGAGAATTGTGAAGCCTTCCAAACTATCAAACCCCAACCTTCATGGCCCTTGTTGAATATCTTTTAAAGCCTTTAACTTCTGTTTTTCCTTTGTAGGTTGATCTCCTATCAAGAGTTTTTGGCATTTGAGTCAGTTTTGTGTACTCCAGATGCAATGTTCATTGTTGCTTTTCAGTTGTTTGACAAGAGTGGCAATGGAGAAGTGACATTTGGTAAGAATACTCACAGAAAGCACTTTAACAGATTAAGGTCAATAGTTTAGATAGCAAGAATGGCCAAGACTCCCTGGAAAACTAATTTGAAATGCATATTGTTCAGCGCATAGGGTATCTATAGGTAAAATTTTTCATTTTTTCAAAGTGTTGGTTAGAACACAAGCGTAAGAAATCCAGAAATGTAATTACTATATTTTGTTGAATCATTGACTCTTACACATGGCTAAAATAGGTGGTGCAAAACTTGCTTGTGCAGGACTGTCCTGAAACACAGTGAACTATGGATACTAATTCCTTCATTCCTGAAGGGATTTATGTAAGAAGTTAAGGATCTCCATGTACCACCTTTGGAGAACTGTTACTACATTTATTGAGAAGATAATAGGGTTGCAGGTAGAAATGAAGATGTTCTAATTCATGTTCTAGAAATCCCAATTCAATTTTCCTGTTTTAGGGATAAATTCTACTCTATCTGATATGGGTACAACTCCTGAGTTGAAGCCATGTAAATAAGAATGGAATTTGGCTTTTAGACTTTTATTGTTCCAGTCTAATTTTTATCATTGATTAAGAACTGAACTGAACAGGATTCTGTAGGTGAAAGATTTTCATTTTATCATGTTACTGAATAGGTAAAAGCTTACTGATTATAATAGATTGTTATTTAATGTTAAATTAAAATAATGTATATTTAGATTAGAAAATATTTAATGCTGAGAATTTTAATAAATGGAGTGAGACATGTTAATTTTATCCAAAAGAATAAAGCTTTCAATAAAGATAATGCAATTTATGCTTGGATTTGTGGCCACTTACTGTCTGTACCGGCAATTTCTGAACATTTTTGCATCAATTTTTGAGGTGGTGATGAAACTCAAATCATGCATTATACTTTTTTTTTCTTCAGAAAAAGGCTCTATAGTATTGCTTGAATCATTACTTGTATAAAGTGACATGATTAACAAACAGGGCAAAATATTAAGCACTCAGGGTCTGCCACATCCTAAAGAGAAATAATATGTAAGAACTTCGTAAAAAGAAACAGTAAATTCAAGTACTAACTAGCAGTCAAACTGTCAAAGCAATCCATTAAGTTAATTCTTGCCAAAAAAAAGTGATGATGCCCCGATTTCTCACAAAAGTACATGAACATAGTCAAGTTGAAACAGCTGGTTCCAAAAATGAGTTAAAAGTAATTTCACAGAATATACGTGCCCCTGTGTCCCTCTCTGCCAATTTTGATGGTTTTACGAGCAGAGCTTCCTATTGTTAAATTGTGTTTTTCCTCTTCTGTTGCTGTATTAAAGGATCACAAAACAAGGGAAACTGACTAGACACAAAATGTTGTCAAATGCACAAGGTAATCTGTAAAAATAGATACAAATTTGTCTTCTTACAATTATTATAATGTTAGTTGTAAAAATACAACTAAAACCAACCTTTCAGATAGAATTGTGATTTTTAAGTTGATATTCCTTTTAACAGCAGAGTGCTGTAGGGAAGTTTTATACTACTGCCCCCAGTTCATTACTTTTACAAAATATATAGTTTATAGTTAGTGGTGTACTGTGAAATGTTTTAATTCTTTATAATATATGTTTTGTGGTGCAGTACCCCTGACTTTCTTTTGTTGCTTACTTGGCAGTTTCCCTTGGCAATTTTCCTATATGTAAAATGGGATACTTAACCACCTTCACAGGGTTATTATGAGTGTGTAGAGTATGGGGGAAATATAAAGCACTATATAATTTCATATGAAATACTCACATTTGCTAATCAGCAGTTGGTCTCAAATCACTTTTGTGAATTAAGGAGATGCTTCTGTATTGGTTTATTTCTGGGCTCCCCCCTCCCCCCCCATCACCTATGTATCCGACAGTGGGTTAGCTTCATATGAGTGCAGGAGACCATTTCAGTTATGTCAAATTAGGAAACTCTCCAAAGACCTCACGAGACGAGATCATGGTGAAGTGTGATATTTCCATTTTGGCTCTTTGCTCCAAAGAATCTTACAAGATATTTACTCCTCGTGGGGTGAGGGGAGAAGATCAGTTTTCTTTGGTTTGTAATTTTTGACCTTAGCCAATCAGAAGTGTGAATAAACAAAGCTATTACCCATTGCTTGACCAAAATACACACACTTAATTGTGACGTGTATATTAATCTATGTAGTGTACAAGGTTCTATTCATGTATGTCATGTCCCATATGTATAAATATTTATAATTTAGAGAATTATTAGAAATGATACTGAAATGGAATAGAGCTAGTCAACTAGAGCGCACGATTGGTAGACAGTTGTGGAACTGGAACTGTGGTTACATTTCAATGACACAATAGGTAGATTCCTTCACTCTGATTTTTTTTCTCCCCTTTAGGCTTGACCCTGCATATATACGCATGACAAATGTGACCATCTTAGCATCTTGCTGTTTTTCTTGCCCTCTTTCTGTCACTCTTCTACTCTTGCTAGCTCTTCATAAAACGTTTGTGCTCTACTCCCAATGAGTAACTTGTTTGTTAAATTATGTGTAAAGCTTTTACACAGAAACACCTAAAATCTCAGAGAGAACAAAGCTTTATGTGACAGCTTTATGTTTATATAGAAACTATTTGTCGGAACGATTGATCAATTATCAGTGGATAACATATGTGAGATTATACATTACTGAGAATTGTCTAAAATCTAAATTTATTGAAATAAAAGAAAAAGGGGGGAAACGATTAGTAGTCAATACCTAGTTGAACAAGTCACAACCTCATTTAAACCATTCATTCCTGTTTCAATCTTGGCTGTAATAGAAAGAAAACAATTTTTGAGAAAGTATCAGAGGGGTAGCCGTGTTAGTCTAGGTCTGTAAAAAGCAACAAAGAGTCCTGTGGCACCTTATAGACTAACAGACCTATTGGAGCATAAGCTTTCGTGGGTGAATACCCCATGCATCTGACGAAGTGGGTATTCACCCACAAAAGCTTATACTCCAATACGTCTGTTAGTCTATAAGTGCCACAAGAGTCTTTGTTGTTAATTTTTGAGAAAGGGATTTAGCATCCCTTAATGATAAACATGCTAAGGATTTGTGAAATCACAGTTCACCTTTAGAATACTTTCAAGACAGGACTTTTCCTAGTCAGGTAATTCTAAGACCCTGGTTGATTTATTTTTTTACCTTCATTGATGGTGTCTACTTCACTGATGATAAGCCGTCTTAATTTGAAAGAAGTATTTAAAATAAGATATAAAACAAATGCTACAAAACTGAGAGAATTTTACAGATTTTTTTCTATACATTTTTAGTTGAAACTGAAATTGGGTTAGAGCAAATGTTCATGTTGGGTAGTTTTTGCCTTTCACCTCTGTCTTCTGAGATAACCCAAACAGCTGTGGCTTTGCTTGATGTTAAGCAGATAATCCCCACGCTGGGGGGTAAAAGTGACTGGAACCCATGATTGCCAAGACTGCTTAAAATTTCTCTAGAAGTATGTATTTGACTGGAAATCAAAGGATTCTTCTTGAACTGTCAACTGAGTAAACTTTAAACTGATCTGGATTGTGTCACTTAACTGGTGTTTACAAGTCCAAGCACTTTCTTCCAATTTTTCACCTTTTCATGCAGAGGCTAAAAGGACAGCCATTCCCTGAAACCACGGAATGTTTCAGAGACTGATTTTTAGTTAAATACCTGAGCTATCTTAAAAGCTTGTAGCTCTGAAGAGCAAAAGAACAGATAAAATAACCAAAATTGTATACTGTTTTACAGTTTTCCTGTTCATGATTTCCCAGTGTTCAGTTTTAAAATTCTTTTGGAGCAATTTGGAAGGTATTTGGATACCTGAACGCTGACTAATGCAAGGCATTTAAATATTGTTGCTCAGAGCAAAAAAAAAAAAAAAAAAGACTGTCTCCTAATCTCTTATGAAAGCATTTACAAAAGCTTTGTCTATACTGTTGTAGATGGATGGGATTATTAACCAAATTTCTGATTTAAACCAGTGAATTTACTCCAACAAATGTAATAAATTACTCCTTGGGAAAGAGACAGTTAAATCTTCCTTAAGAGCAAGAAACAGTAGAGGTTTTGAGAGTGTTGGAGGATGGGGAGGGGGTGAGGAAGAGTGAGTGAGAAGTAGTTGAGAACACTTCAGTATAACTGTTTGTTTTCCTATTTTGCCAACTCCAAATGCTCAAAAATCATGAGCCAGGCTCTAAAACTAACTCATGAGATTGGATTAAAAAAACCCAAATTTTAAATACAACACAGCAACACACCTTCATGTTAAATTTAGTGTACATTTATTACCTAACCTGAGGTTGGTTTCTGTTTAACGTGGTATCATAGGTACATGCAGTGAATATGGGAACATGATGGACTCATCAATGCATTTTAGTTATTTATGATAATCCTGATAGTCCTTCCACATGGTTTTCTGTTTAATCTTTCTTCTATCCCACTACCCTTTCTCCTCTCCAGTCTAACAACTAGAACCACTCAGCATAATCTGTTATTGATCGGTGAGAGGCACCCATTCGGTTTTAATAGTAAATAGTTTAAAATCCAGGGACAGTTCTTGAACCTTCATCGTAGTGTTAATTTACAGAACAGGAGCTCAGCTGCAGAGGAAGCAGTAACTTGTAAGTGTTCATTTATACAAAAATGATTAATTCATTACCTTTGTACCTTGGCCACTACTAATAATGGTCCTGACCTTTTAAATAGGAATAGAAATATGTTTCCATTCATTTTCGTTCCTATTTATACACCCCATGCATCACCCTCTTCCCAGTCTCCCACCTCAACACTAGCAGGCATACTGCTGCATTTGTTACACTTGGGGTATGGCTATACAGCAGATGGGAGGGTACTTCCCAGAATGGGTAGACAGATACGTGCCTGCTCCGCCTGAGTGATTGTGCTAAAAAGAACAGTGTGGCCACAGGCAGTAATGGCAGCAGCTGGGGTGGCTTGCTCATGCTGCTGAAGCCATACAGCTATTTTTAGCATGCTAGTGCATGGCTGTCTACCTGAGCTGGGAAGCCTCCTCCCAGTTGCTATGTAGACATACATACCATTGGATTCCTTCCTCTGTTACTCCCTAACACACCACCTGCGCAACACCCCCAGGGAGCTTTTCAGACAGACTTTTGTTTGTTATTTGCAAATAACAGCAGGATTTTTGTTTTGATTTTTATCCTGAAGGTGGAAGTGTATGAAATAGCAAAAACTGATCATAGCAACACTTTAGAAATGCATTGCTTACATTAATGCTTAGATTTTTAGTGATGGGGACCATAAAAGAACTTGGATAGATAAATAAAATCTCACTTAAAAAACCCCAAACATTGACGTGTTTATGCTCATATTTGTGGAATGGATTTTGCCTGTAACTTTAGTGTGACCTTTTGCTTCATGAGAGGTGATAGGGAGTTACAAGTTCTGCCATGCAGGCTGGCAGAGTGTAGAACTTCTGTGAAAGCTCAATTGTGGTTTTTGGGTGGGCTGTATTGGAGGCCTCACAAACTATAAGCATTGCCTATATAAAGTGATGAACTTGTACTTACAGTGAGCCTAAAGTTTCAAGCTCAGTTACAAGCTTTAATGCTCCCAGATCTTAAATTTTGGGAGAGGTCAAAAAGAGAAGAGAGAACTCGGAACCCAGGGTTCCCTGCCAGGATCACTTAAAAGGCCTCTTGGATTCTGTGCACTATCCAATGTACCCCAAAAAGTTGAGACAAAGCTGATAACCCTGTCACATGGACATCTTACAGAATGACTCCCTTCTCCTTGTTCCAAGGAAATGTCTTCAACTTTTGATGAAATTTAATTCATTTTAAGTGTTTTTCAATTTAAAGTACAAGCATTTTGTGTAAGACACGTTGGAGTAGCTATCACCCAAGGGCCAAGATGTCCAACAGCCAGTTTTGGCTCTGTGCTTACCCTAGTGTTAAATTGTTGGTGAGGGCTGCTGCCTTTCCTTTTTTTAATGTATGTGCAATAGCATAGTCTGAGTCCTGAAGTTTACATTCTGCCGAAAACATTTAAAATCCAAAAATCTGCAGGCTGATCCTAAATTTGTGATGCAACATAGAATTTCCATTGTGTGCATTTCCAGTGGCCTTAGCCATAACTAGAATATGCTAAGCACTATACAACTTACATTCTAGCCTAAATTGCTGTACAGTTCAGCTTGATTAGCCCTCTGCTCAGTGAAAAGCCAAGATTAAAAGATAAGGGCTATTGGAGATTGTCATGATGTAGGTGCAGTGTTAGAGCTACATGGAGCAACTTTCATTATTCCTGGTTTCAGCTGATATTCCTATTTGTTTACAGTTAAAAAAAAATAAAGTACACTATATAAAAGTAAAACAGATATATAAATAGAAACTTTCAGCACTATAGCTCAGATCAAAAGGACTGAGTAGCATTGTTATGATTCTGCAGTAATATAGCCCCTTTCCCCCTTGTGGGTGGGTGGGTGGGTTAGGGGGATGATGGTTGTGCTCAATTGTACATGTGTTCTGTTTGGGTTCTTATACCATGCTCCTCATCTTTGTATCTGCGTGCCTGGAACTCAGAATTGGTATTTAGCCTCTTCACCTGAAATTGAATGTTGTCTGAAAAGGACCTTCTTTTGGAGAAAATTTACTGAGCCTCACAGGTACTGACTTTAGCCCTATCTTCAAAATATTTGAAGGTGGTTGGACAAAATTTGGTATGTGCAGCCTTCAAATAAATGCTGTTCAGATACAGCTATAATTTGCTTTAAATGTTTAGGTGGAAAATTTTTGCGGCAGTCATGTAAACATTTTGTCTAAGCACTTGCCTCTAATTTGGAGGTAGTGCACTGGAATGCTGGAGCTATGGGTTTGTATGTGGCTTTAGGATTATCACTCCTGGGGCTGATGGTAGATTCGATGCATCACAGGGCTGTGTTCTGGCCATGCCATTTGTATGGCAGCCCCCATCCAGGCTGCATCATGGAGCTACATTGATATCTGCCTTGGAGGAGAGTATCAGTCCAGCAAAAGGTAATTCTACCACAGAAAGGTTAGCAAAGACTGGGAAGAGACTTCAGTAAATAAGCAGCATGGATTGATGGGGACAATGAAAAACTTCTATCAAATTGTAATAAAATGGTGTTTTTTACAATTTTTTTTAAAGTTTAGTGAATTGCTGTCTGATCTCTTTCTCATGTGTATGGTTCTATCAGAGATATGAACTGCAAGTAGTTTATCTTTGATAATTTGCTGACTTCTGTCTTGGGAAATAAAAGGAGTACACGTACTTTAACATTAGCCGATTTTATCAATTTCTGTTGCTATAAATACTCTGTCAGCTTAGAGTAGAAATGTAAGTACCTGCACCTGCTGTGATAGAACAGATTAAAGAGAAAAATTAGAGCATGGTACAGTGTGACAAATGTGCTGGTGGACATCACTTCATTCACAGTCACCAGAGTATGACCATACTTCTGAAACCTCCCTTGCCACTGCACTGTTGTTAGTTGTACATGAATTTGGGATGATTGCACTTCCCTTTGATGTGAGAAAGGAACTGACAAAACTGGATAAAATAAGAAACCAGTAGTTGGCATATGTGTCAAGAGGGTAATATTATCAGGAAATAACAATTCCATCTATTGTGAATGACTCCCATATTCTAATGCCTCTCCCATGATAGCTGATAACTCTGTAATATGTTTTTGAGCATTATAGTTATAATTCAAACTGCTAATTGTTTCTATGAATGACTTCTGTAGTGTATTTTGAATGTTATGTACAAAGTCTGTGGAACAAAATATAAGGTATCAAGTGGGTTACCACCTCCAGCTTCCTGAAAGATATTCAATATATACTAATTGTTAGTCCTTTTTGATAGTCCTAAACAAATATCATTAAGGTTGAGCCAGATTTTTAACAGTATTTAGGCACCTAGCAGGGTTTTGAAAAGTACCTAGGTGCCCAACTTCCAAATCAGTGGAAGTTAGGCACCTATTTACATCTTTAGTCACCTAGATAACAGGCCAGATATTTAAAAGTATTTATTGAGAGCCAGTTATAAAACCTCATAGAAAACATTGAGAGGAGGAAATTCATTCTCAGAGCTATAAGTAGTTTCTGGGGAAAATGCTTAAAGGAAGAGTTATGCGAAGATTGAGGGCTTGTCCTCAGTGCTTAATTCTTATTAAAATAATTGAGAGTTTTATCTGTATGCAGGCCTCTCTTTTAGAAGGAATGTGAATAATTCCATCTGATAAAATCAGTTCCATTTACCTTTAATTTTTCCTTTTAAGTTGCAGACATTTTGAAATAATAGTTGGAGGACTGTGGATAAATATTTTTAATCACCCAATTTTTTCAGCACGTTGTTTCTAGACTGTTATTTTTCTTGTTTTTACAGTCAAAAGGAAACTCCAAATACTTACATCACATTTTCATGACAAGATTTGAGCACTTTGCAAAAGCGAACATCAAGATGGGGGAAACAGTTACAAGTTTAGGGTTTATCTACACTACAAACACAATTGGATCAGTGGACCCAGTTACAGCACTAGTGTCCCCTGTCTCAATTACACCATGGTGTCCTTTTGCTAGCACTGCAGGGGACAACACTGACCTGGCTGTATTGGTAATGCATGAAGATCCTAAGTGACTTGACCGGGAGTTCAGTGGTAGGTTGGGAAATAAATCCAGGTCTCCTGGTGTTTGGTCTCTAGCTATAAGTAGTAGGTTTGTTGCCTCCCATTAAATTAAGAGCTTTGAAACAAATGCAGCAAAATGTGTTTGACTCATTTCCTTTTGTGCATAATTGTTCTCTTTCTCTCACCCACTGCACCTTAGGAATTTTTGACTACTTACATTTATATCAACCTGGTTTTTATTATTTGACTGCTATTACCTATTCCTGGTAACTTTATTATCATTTTGTCCTCATTTAGCAATCTCTCCTTTAAAATAAATATATAATCTATAATGTGAGGCAAATAATATAACCAAAAACCCAATCTTGTACATTAGTTAATTGATCTGGGACTCTGGCACCTTCCATAGATTTCCATTCATCCCTCTTTCCTTCCTTCCCACAATGATTTCTCATACACTGAACCAATAAAGCCTCTACAATCATGGATTAGCATTGACTCATGTAAAGAAGACAGCTATAGATCCGAAAAGCATATACTTTAAAACATGAACAAACCAACTGATCACTTAATGTAGAGAAGGGAATGGATTTCCTTCAAAGTAAGTCTGTGATGGAAAAATGGACAAAAGATATTGCAGTCCACATCTGTGAATTTTCCTTTAGAACAGAGTAGATAACTGTGCTCACAGGGTAAGAGTCCTCTAATAATATACCTCTAATACTATTGATTAATGTAAATTCAAACAACGTTAAATAAGCTCGCTAAGTTGTTAACTGAAAAGAGAAGTGGTCCTGTCTTAAAGAAAATATTTTCTCATTTCTCTTTTAACTTAAGCTGTGTGGTGGGCTTTTAAATTAGTTTAGTTTCACAAGCAAATATAGAATTGATTTAAAAGTTAGACTTTTTGAGCTGAATTTAGAAAAATATGTGCTAGTCTAATTTGCATGTGTCCAATTTGTGTGAACAAATGTCCATTTGGCCATTTGCACACATATACCAGGCTTGTATGCACATAATACCCCATATAATTTTTCTGTATAGGGCTTTGTTACTAAGGACAAATATGCTATAGGATTAGGCATTGGTTTGTGGTACAGTACACACAATAGAATTCCATACCCTAAAACATGTTTTTCCCCCTCTACTTCATTTAAAAGGCGACATCTTTAATTTCACTTATCTTAAAACATTTTAATAACTGAGACTACCAATCATGTTTTATAGGGTTTGATTTCTGTGTCAGGGCCATATTTTATGACACTATCAGAAGCTTTTAATAAGGTGCTTTCTGCTGAGCTAATGATATGCTTTAGGTGGCATTTCTTAGGCCTATCTTCAATAGACATATTCAGGCTAGTGTGAATGTAATAATCAAGTCTCAATCAAACCATACTTAGTATGACAAATATTGCATTAGACAGTGATGTAGGTATTCATGCTTTTGATAAAAGGCTTAATTTGACTCTTTGCAGAAATGGGGAATTACTATTGATTTTTGTATCAGAGTATAAAGTAGCAGCTATTTATAGTGCACAAGAGAAATTGCTTCTTAATTAAAATTAAATGTGAAATTATTAATTCCATGGCTTTACATAGTAATGTACAAAGTTGAGTATTAAATTCTGTAGTAAATGTGTTCTTACGTGTGGCTCTGAATATGCAACTTAGAAATTACTCTAAAGTGACCAGATTACAACATTTTCTAAATGGTCTTATAAAACTTTGCTTGTTTTCTACCAGGAACAGTTAGGCAGGGTGAAATATTTTATCCTACAACTCATTTGCTTTTTTTCCCCTCCCAAGAAAATGTCAAAGAAATTTTTGGACAGACCATTATTCATCATCATATCCCTTTTAATTGGGATTGTGAGTTTATTCGACTGCATTTTGGACACAACAGGAAGAAGAATCTTACCTACTCGGAGTTTACACAGTTTCTGCAGGTCAGTTATTTATTTTTCTTTCTGTGCATAATTGGCCATCAGCTCCGTCACTTGTGCTGCATTAATGCCATTATAAATTAGTTTTATTACATGGTGGTGAGAGATTTGTTGTCCAGATAGACTAATTAGAACACAGCTAAACTATCATTGTACCATACTGATTATATAATAAGATCACATACAGTGCATTAGACTTTGGTCCACCACCCTGTTGGAGGGCAGGATTAATTTTGTTTCTAAAATATCCTCTCATTGAGGAGTGTGAGTGTCTGGTCCTGCTCCTGTTGGAGTTCAATGGCAAAACTGATTTCAGTGGGGAAAGGATTGGGCCCTGAATATCTCCACTGGCTGTTACTCCGTAGCTTCCCATAACACTTTGTTATATTGATTAATTTTTCATTTCGCTTCATAAAGTTTTTCCTATTATTTACCCTACATTTCCCATAATGCACACTACTTCACCTCAGAAGTTTAAGATCCTTGTGCCACTCATTCTTAATTAAGGCCAAACTCGTAGTAAGCCAGAAGTCTTCCTTTCAGAGGTTTGCTGAAGAATGCTATGGGGAGAGGACTTTAAAAGTATTCACTCCCAGAATCATACTTCAGAGTAGAGGAGTTGTCAACTATAGAGAGTAAGAGAAAAGGAAAGAAGGAGAATGTGGACAGCTGTGCATTGTAATTAAGGGGAAAAGATTTTGCACATTTAAGTAGGTAATTGAATTCTATATAATTTGAAATGATCAACTCATACTATATTTTTGTTGTGGATTTCTGGCTTTTTGACTTAAAGAAAATTAAAATTTCATAACTGACATGTAATTTCCAGGGCTGGCCTGTGAAATTAAATTGCTTTGTTTTTGGAAATAATCGCAGGAAAGTACAGGGTGTTGAATTGGATTGGTTATATTGCTTCTAATTATAGTTTAGGACATAGATACTGAGGGCATTTTAAAAATAAAGGATTTGGTTAGGTAAGTTCTAAAGTCCATGGTGTGTACGGAAGAAAAGCAGTAAAATTGTGGAAGGTAAGTAGGAAGAAGGGCCAGAAGATAGTGATACAAGGAATTGTGGGAATGGCAGTGGAGTGCCATCTAAACTCAAGCCCAGATACCTCTGCTACGCCCACACTGTACAGGGGGTGGTAAGGGAGTGGTTGGTCACAGCTCAGTATACCCTCATAAAAACATGTGAGCCGGGGTTCAGTACATCCCTAGATGTGGGTTTGAGGGCTTTGAGTGTGGATGATAAGGGTTTTGGGCAACAATGCACAGCAAGCCTGCACTGTTGACATACCTGAGTGACAATTTTTGTTGCGATAACCCAGAGGAGTATCCTGGGCAGCCCCAAGGAAGTTTTCTTATGGGATACAGCAGGGTTCTGTCCAGTGCTTAATTTGTAATGAAAGGTGCCGAGGCTTACGCAATTTTTTTACATTCATAACTGATGCAGCAAGCCCAGAGGTGCCAGGGCTATGAACTGCCAAGCCTAGAAGTGCCAGGGCTCAGCTTTGGCAAGCCCTGACAAATTATCAGACCTGCTGTTGCATTCAGCTAGCTTAGTCAGTGTCGTGCTGAGATCAGAGTTTGGATGAGGGCAAGCTGATTGCAACTCAATCTTCTAGACAAGATTGAGGTAATACTGGTAGGTTGGGGAAACTAACCAGACGATTTAGTTCAGTGGGTATCAGCTGGTGAATGTTGCATGCCTTTTGTTACTCTGGTTAATAACCTGGGCATATTTTGGATTCCCAGCTGATTCTAATCTAGACATCTAGGAATAATGGGAGTTGAGTGTGTGCTTTATTATTATGGATGCAGTTTTTTTTATATGGATCTCACTAGAGTGATCCATGCTTTTGTCACTTGGGGATTAGATTTCTGCAATGTGCTTTATATGAGGCTACTCTTTAAATTCATTGTAAACATTAGATGGTATAAAATACAGTGACCCACTTGTAAAGAGAGGTTTCTCTCAGGGAGCATGCTAAACTTATATTCTGGAATCTTCACTGGCCTCCAGTTTATTTTCAGGACAATTCAAGGTTCTGATTTTAACCTATAAAACCCTAATTGTGTTCAGTCCTGAATACCTGAGAGATCAGCACTCTCCTCATCTCATATAATCATAGGACTGGAAGGGGTCTCAAGAGGTGATCTAGTCCAGTTCCCTGAACTTATGGCAGGACTAAGTATTATCTAGACCAGGGGTGGGCAAACTTTTTGGCCCGAGGGCCACATCTGGGTATGGAAATTGTATGGCGAGCAATGAATGCTCACCAAATTGGGGGTTGGGATGCGGGAGCGGGTGAGGACTCCGGCTGGAGGTGTGAGCTCTGTGGTGGGTCCAGAAATGAGGAGTTCAGTGTGAAGGAGGGGGCTCTGGGCTGGGGCAAGAGGTTGAGGTGTGTGGGGGGGGTGAGGGCTCTGGCTGGAGATGCGAGCTCTGGGGTGGGGCTGGGGATGACGGTTTGGGGTGCAGGAGGATGTTCTAGCCTGGGACCAAGGGGTTTGGAGGGCAGGAGGGGGATCAGGGCTGGGGCAGGGGGTTGGGGCGTGGGAGGGGGGGCAGGCTCCAGGTGGCACTTACCTAAAGCAGCTCCCAGAAGCAGCAGCATGTCCCCCTGCCAGCTCCTACACGGAGGCACAGCCAGGCAGTTCTGCACACTGCCCCGGCCGCAGATACCGCCCCTTCAGCTCCCATTGAGCTGGAGATTTTTGGGATGAATCAGTTTGTCGGGCGTTGGTACTAAAACTTCTGTTATATTTTCATATAGAGTATAACGTGTGCATGCACTCTCTTAGGCAGGTGGATGAAGACAGTGGGAGTTCCATGCACAATGGGTGTACAGAATCATATTCATAATGTGATATTTCTAATTCTTATTTCAGGAGCTACAGTCAGAACATGCAAGACAAGCCTTTGCACTGAAAGACAAAAACAAAACTGGTATGATTACTGGACTGGACTTTAGTGACATCATGGCTACCATTCGTTCACATATGCTTAGTCCGTTTGTGGAAGAAAATCTAGTTTCAGTAAGTGTAAAGAAAATAATATCTTAAATATAAGTGCTATTCAAGTGAGAGTTTGTACCGTAATTTAATTGCTATATGTCTAAAATTCTTAACACACGCCTTATCTTCCTCTTTATTAGCAATACTGACAGTGCTGTACCATTCATTGCTCACATAGGGTTTTTATGCAAAATAGTGTTTTTATAGAAATAATAATTATTAGGGCTGTTGATTAATCATAGTTAACTCACGTGATTAACTAAAAAAAACCAATTGCGATTAATAGCAGTTTTAATCGCACTGTTAAACAATAGAATACCAATTGAAATTTATTAAATATTTTGGATGTTTTTCTACATTTTCATATATATTGTATTCTGTGTTGTAATTGAAATCAAAAGGTATATTATTTTTGATTGCAAATATTTACATTGTAAAATGATAAACAAAAGAAATAGTATTTTTCAATTCACCTCATATAAGTACTGTAGTGCAATCTTTGTCGTGAAAGTGCAACTTACAAATGTAGATTTTTCGTTGTTACATAACTCCACTCAAAAACCAAACATTGTAAAACTTTAGAGCCTGCAAGTCCACTCAGTCCTACATCTTGTTCAGCCAATCGCTCAGACAAACAAGTTTGTTTACATTTCAGGAGATAATGCCCCCCCCCCGCCCGCTTCTTATTTACAATGTCACGTGAAAGTGAGAACAGGCATTCTCATGGCACTGTTGTAGCCGACGTCGCAAGATATTTACGTGCCAGGTGCGCTAAAGATTCATATGTCCCTTCATGCTTCAAACACTATTTCAGGGGACATGTTGATGATTGGTTCTGCTCGATAACAATCCAAAGCAGTGCGGACCAATGCATGTTCATTTTCATTATCTGAGTCAGATGCCACCAGCCGAAGGTTGATTTTCTTTTTTGGTGGTTCAGGTTCTGTAGTTTCTGCATTGGAGTGTTGCTCTTTTAAGACTTCTGAAAGCATGCTCCACACTGTGTCCCTCTCAGATTTTGGAAGGCACTTCAGATTCTTAAACTTTGAGTCGAGTACTGTAGCTATCTTTAGAAATCTCACATTGGTACCTTCTTTGCCTTTTGTCAAATTTGCAGCGATAGTATTCTTAAAATGAACAACATGTGCTGGGTCGTCATCCGAGACTGCTATAACATGAAATATATGGCAGAACGCGGGTAAAACAGAGCAGGGGACATACAATTCTCCCCCAAACAGTTCAGTCACAAATTTAATTAACACATTTTTTTTTAAATGAGCATCATCAGCATGGAAGCATGTCCTCCAAAATGGTGGCCAAACCATGAAGGGGCATACAAATGTTTAGCATATCTGCACTTAAATACTTTGCAATGCCAGCTACAAAAGTGCCATGCAAATGCCTGTTCTCACTTTCAGGTGACAATGTAAATAAGAAGAGGGCAGCATTATCTCCTGTAAATGTAAACAAACTTGTTTGTCTGAGCAATTGGCTGAACAAGATGTAGGACTGAGTGGACTTGCAGGCTCTAAAGTTTTACAATGTTTTATTTTTGAATGTCATTTTTTTTACATAATTCTACATTTGTAAGGTCAACTTTCATGATAAAGAGATTGCACTATAGTACTTGTATTAGGTGAATTGAAAAATAGTATTTCTTTTGGTTTTTTTACAGTGCAAATACTTGTAATCAAAAATAAATATGAAGTGAGCACTGTTGTAGTGTTGTAATTGAAATCAATATATTTGAAAATGAAGAAAACATCCAAAATATTTAAATAAATGGTATTCTATTATTGTTTTAACAGTATGATTAATTTTTTAATTGTGATAACAAAGTACAAATTATTCTGCATTATTGAAAGCAAGATTGTTGTCATGAATAGCTGAGTATTTTGCTTCTTTGTAAGTGTCAATGAGGTGAGTCACTATAGGTGCAAGTTCTTATGGCTGGGCATGTCATAGTAGTGTCGTCTCATTAGATTCCTTCTGCTGACAGCCACTCTAGCCCTGCAGTGGTCTGCTGTTCTCGTGACTTGGCCCTCCAGCCAGGGACCGACGTATGGTCCCGTCTCTTTTGGGGTAAACAGAGTCCCGTATGTCTGTCGCCCAGTGGCTTTACGTGGGGTCTTCATCCCAACTACAGGCTTAAGTCCTTTCCAGCCCTTATTTCCAGGGGCCTCCCCACTACTTTTGTCAGTAGGGGAACCCAGGCCCTCCCTGTATTCCAGGTTCCAGCCCAGGGACCTTGTAATAAACAGCTAAGATCTGTCTGTTTGTATCCACTGCTTCCTACTGTGGCCTGCTTCTAGGCCTTTCCACCAGTTCTCAAAAGGAAAAACCTATAGCTCTGGGTGCAAATGACATATATGAGTCCCTTGCCAGGTTTACATGCCCCTAGGGAGACTCAGGTCTAACTGTGTCTTGTTATCTTTTGGCTCTGGCCAGGCCTTTTTTTTCAGTCAGTTCTGGGGTCGGCCCTCGCCCTAGTCAGGCCTTCCTTCAAGAGGCCTTCTTCTCTTCCCAGTCAACCCCTGCACTGAACATTTCCCCTTTTAAACCTCTTCAGACTTGGCACTTCTTGCAAGTGAAGCAGGATGGGGCTAATTGCGCCCACAGGTTCTCATTAACCATTTCCCACCTTGTATGGGGTTTGTATACTCTGTCACAGTAAATAAAAATTTGTGCTGAAATTTGCAGTGTAAACAATATTATAACTAGTGACATGAAATATGGCCCAGATCCTGCAAATTCTTACTCATGTGAGTAGTCCTATTTACTTTAATGGGACTATTCTTGTGAGTCAGAATTTGCCCATCTTTTGGCTCCCTGCTCTTTATAGCCAAGCCTCCAGTCCAGCAAATAAATTAAGCATGTGGTTAATCTTAAGTACATGAGAAGTCCCATTGAAGTCAATGGGGACTACTTATACACTTAAATGCTTTGCTGGATGGGAGAGGTGTCTTAGTTTGGAAAGTATGGATTTGTGTTGATTTCAGCTTCTAAGGTTAATTGTTAACACTGTTAACTATTGCTATAAATGATGTAAAGATTAACTCCATCTAAAATAAAATATACGCAAATCTAGAACAACGCATTCTACAAAAAAGTTGAACAGTAATTCTACAATTGTTTCCTGATTATTTTTATTGCATCAAAAACCATAGTACCCTGGCTATGTAATAACAACCCCCTCACTGCTATCACTAAAAACAGGATATAACTACTACAATAGAAATATATCGTAATCTTTTCTTGTATGTCCAGATGGATGTTAATTTACAGTAAAGCTCTCTTGGGGTGTCAAGGGGTTTAAGGCTATCAGCTGAACCCTGACCACATATTAGGACCTGTGTTTCATCTTTTTTTTATTATTATTATTATTATTTATGTTTTTAAGGTAGCAGGTGGAACTATTTCACATCAGGTCAGCTTCTCCTATTTCAATGCTTTTAATGCCCTGCTGAATAACATGGAACTCGTTAGAAAGATATACAGTATTATAGCAGGTACAAGGAAAGATATTGAAGTCACAAAAGGTAAAATAAATTTACTATATTTTATTAATTTTCAGATCTCTAAAGTGTGTCTTTTGATACTGTATATGGGTTAAGACTAGTAAGAGGCTGGTGTAATACGGCGATTTAGCAGAACTGTGCAAGTATTTCAAGTTTGATTCTGAATGTGGTTCTCCTGCTCAACTCCAGACTTCACAGGCCAGCAGAGGGTTCTAGCTGGCTCATTAAGGGGAAGAGTTGTCAAGGTGCTGACAAGAGTCTTGACTGGTTCTGATATCCTAGGGATACCACTGCAATGTGGACCTTCTTGTCGTAATGATAGGTGTTTACATGGAGCAGAGAAAAGTCTGGGGAATATGGCAGCTATGGCGGAATGGGTATGCTTTAACAATAACAAAAATTCTTCATCAGAAACTCTCTATGTCCTGTTGGCTGTTCCTGTGTGCTACTGTAGCAACAGTTTTTCACTCTTAAGCTCTTTCCACACAATTTTAGCTGAGTTTGTAACTGTTTAATGATATGATGTGCACTAAACATAATTTGTTTCCACACATAATAAGGCTAATACTGTTAGCAAGCATGCAAGTTAACTATGATTCAATCTTGCCAGCGGCCTGGATCGACTGGCTTTCTGTAACCATTTCATAACATAGCTATTTCCCATCTGTGGATGGGACCCACTAACTATATCTGCTGGGTTGACTCCACCCCTTTTCCTTCCAGTTCTCATGAAGTAAGACATCTAAAAGTGCATTGCCCCTCCTGTGCTGCTCTGTGTTCATATGCTCTGGGCACCCTCTGTCTTTGGATGGTAGGATGGGACACCTGTCCAGATTCTCCAATTTGCACTGATACGTCGCTACCTAACTATTTTGGTAGATGTGAATGCACAAACAAAAACTTGTTTGATAGAAACAAAACTTGAAAAACTTGTTTTATAGATGCTACTGAACCATGTTTTCTGTAATTGATCATGGATGTGTTTAGGGTGACCAGACAGCAAATGTGAAAAATTGGGACGGGGTACGGGGGTAATAGGAGCCTATATAAGAAAAAGACCCAAAAATCGGGACTGTCCCTATAAAATCAGGACATCTGGTCACCCTAGATGTGTTACAAATTGTATTTGTAGTGTGGATAGGCACTTATCCAAATCTGGGAACAATGAGGGGAGGAAGGAACACTGAAATGGTTGTGCTAGTTTTAATGATGATTGGTTCGTCCATAAATTATACCATTGTCTGCTTTTACAGTAGTTTAGTAACAAGAGCCCCAAATATTGGGTCTGATCTATGGTCTTTGCTGATAGGAGAATTGCTATAGATTTCATAAGTAAGAGTTGCAAGATCAGTTTTACTCTATGATTGAAGCTGCTGTTCTGAAATAGATGTGGTACCAATTCTGGCTCATTTCGTTCTATTTTAGATTTTGCTCCTCATTAGTCTGCCAAGTGATAGATTTAGTTCTTAAGATTTTAATTTTAAAGTTATTTATACACATTTAAAGTGAAAATGTGATAAATGATTCAGGATCAGTTACCTTATTTTCCCCTTCCTCTTAAATCCAGAGGAGTTTGCCCAGGCTGCAATCAAATTTGGACAAGTCACACCGCTGGAAATCGATATTCTCTACCAGCTTGCAGACTTATACAATGCTACAGGGTAATTTATAACCATCATAATCATTCATATTAATCTTTCCACCCTATTTATATTTACTTTAAAATAGATTTGTTTTATATATATTTCATTACGGATTATTTGATGACTGCTGGCTGTGCTGGGGTGTGTATAAGTATATGTATAGTGCAGTGAGCAGTCATCAGATAATCAGTATATGGTGTAAAATAACAAAATACACTCCCTGCTTCAAAAAACTTGTAATACACAGATTGCTAGTGTAAACTTGAAGTGTGAGAGGTGTCTTGACTAGATTGCTGCATGTGCATCTTACCGCGTTATAGGTGAAACCATGTTATATCGAACTTGCTTTGATCTGCCCGAGTGCGTAGCCCCGCCCCCCTGGAGCACTGCTTTACTGCGTTATATCTGAATTCGTGTTATATCGGGGTAGCGGTGTATATAAAGCCATAATCTAGTCTGTTGAAGAAAAGGTGCTTGCTGAGGGTTGTTTATGATTTTGACTAACAATGATTTATTTTCCTTGGGCTTGTCTGAAGGCGTTTAACTTTGGCAGATATTGAGAGAATAACACCACTGGCTGAAGGTGCCTTGCCTTACAACTTGGCAGAACTCCAGCGGCAGGTAGGTAGGAGTGATATCATGTGTACAGTCAATTGTGAAAATGCTAAACTGAAGGAAACATTTAGAAGTTGGCAATTTATAAAACTTCTGAATATTTGCATATGAAAAGTAGAACTTTTTGCCTTAAAAAGACTTTTACAAAACTCAAGTCTATGCTTATAGTTTAAAAAAAAGAAAAGAAAATTGGTTCCCAGATTTTACAGATTCTCTTTGCTGTCTTGAACTTAAAGAAAACATGTTGGATCCCTCTGACATTAGTGATGTTTTTGTTGACCAGGCACTAGATTTTGAGGAAAGTTCTTATTACATTTTTTTATAATTGACTGAAATTGTAAGACTGTTTTAAAACATTACTTCCTGAAACAAATCTTTCAGTGAGTAGATACTTATAGTTTTTAATCAAAATATATAATATTTTTTGTACTAGAGAAAAAAATTACGAAACCATTAAATCCTTTGATGAACTGTCTATGCATTTGGATTTCCCACTATTGTTAATAAACCAATTAAAAACATATCCACTAACTCCTGAAAATATCTGGAATTTTCTGTTAAAATCCATCCTTAAATAAATACTAGCTTGGAAGTACACTTCGAGTTTTGTTTGTATTTTAGTACACTTCCATATTGAGCTCCATAATAATGCTCTATCTTTATGTTGTGAACATATACAGAATCTATATACAGCATGTAAAGCTGATAAACGTGTTCTCCTTTGAGAGATTAGTTGGAGTAATCATCTTCCATGGTGATTGACTTGGATGGTTTGTTTAGAATGCTCACTGAATCTTACTAATGTTATTTGATACTCATTAGCTCTTGTGATTTACATAGCAAGAGAAGAATCCTGTTTGTGTGGGGCTGATGAAAAATGTGGAATTGGAGGATGGAAACATAGCTTCAGAATGTTAACTCTTTACTTCACCTGAGATCTTTCTTCATAGATTTGTGTGGTTTCCTTTCATGGAAGTTTTATATACTTTAGATGTAGGTGTTTTTACAAGTCAAGGCTCTGTGTCCTGTGTGGCACGTTACACTCAAGCCATGCAGTTAGGAACCCTTACATTTACATTTGTTTCAAATTTGAAGGTTATTTTTCACAACCATGAGAGCTAGACTCTTAGGGTGAGATATTCAAAAGCGCTCATCTTATATTTAGGCACTTACATGAAATGGGTTGAGGACGTTCAATGGTGGTAGTTGGGTACTGAGCACTTTTGAAAAATATGGCCCTTATGTTTTTAAAAATGAAAGCCTAGATTCTGAGGGCCTGTCTTTACTGCTGTGATAAATGAAGCGGGGAGGGGGATAGCTCCCTTTTATGGATACCTAGCCAGACAGTTAGCTATGAAATTCCTCTTACTAGCTGTTCTCTACTTGCTTTACCTGTAAAGGGTTAACAAGCCCACAGGTAAAAGGAAAGGAGTGGGCACCTGACCAAAAGAGCCAATGGGAGGGCTAGAACTTTTTAAAATGGGGAAAAAGCTTCCCTTTGTCTCTCTGTTGTGTTTTCCGGGAAAGAGGGGAACAAGGAGCAGTTATGCTATGAGAAGCTTTAAGCCAGGTATGATCAAAAATCATCAGATCATACCTAGAATTGCTTATTTGGAACTCCCAAATGTAAGTAGATTAGAAATGTTTAGAAAGACGCGATTAGGTTTATTTCTGTTTATTTCTTGGCTTGTGGACTCCTCTGTGCTAACCCCAGATGCTTTTGTTTTGCTTGTAACCTTTAAGCTGAATCTCGAGAGCTAGCTTGATGCTTCATTTTTGTAATTGTTTCTTTTAAGATCAAGCAAAAAGCCTAAGTTCCAAATGTATTTCCTTTCTTTTTGTTGTTAACAAATTTTACCTTTTTTAAGAACAGGATTGTATTTTTGTTTCCCTAAGAGGTTTGTGCATATGTTGTTTAATTAGCTGGTGGCAACAGCTGATTTCCTTTGTTTTTTTTCTCAGCTCTTCCTGGGGGTGGAGGGGAGGGCTTGAGGGTACCCTACAGGAAGGAATTCCCAAGTGTTCCTTCCTGGGTTCTCAAAAGGGGGTGGGTTTTTTTTGCACTTGGGTGGTGGCAGCATCTACCCATCCAAGGTCAGAGAGAAGCTGTGACCTTGGGAGTTTAATACCAGCCTGGAGTGGCCAGTATTAATGTTTAAAATCCTTGCGGGCCCCCACCTTCTGCACTCGAAGTGCCAGAGTGGGGAATCATCCTTGACAACTGCCCTGAACCCAACTCCCATGTGCATACAAAAATCTGTAGCTTGAATTAAGTGATGTTTTAAACTTGAGCTAGATGGCTTGTCCAAGGTATGGGTTGAAGTGAATGCTGATTATGTTCGAGCTAGTAATGCAGGGGGGACTTGGGGCATGTCTATACTACAAACTTTTGCCACCACAAGTTATGGCAGCATAAAGCCCACCGGAGTTAGCATATCACTTGTGTACTTGCATATTTGGCTCCTTGTCTTAGCGTTGCATGTACTCACCAGGTGCTTGTTTTGATGGACAGTGCAGTACATCATGGGTAGGTATCCCAGTGTGCAACTCACCACCATCCAGCACACTGTTTTTTGGGAAGTTTGGCAATGCATGGTGGGGCAGAAACAAGTTGTGCATGGGCGACTGGGACTGCGAGGTCAAGTTTCCATCTGGATACTTTCTCCACGACATAATTCCATCTCTATCCTATAATTTTCATTCCTATTTTGAGAATCCCACAAACCCACATGAGACTTGTCACTTTCCGCCATCTCTGACAGAAGCATGGAGCCTGAACAGCTCTTCACTATTGTCATGAGCATTGCAAGCACAAGACACATGATTAAGGTTAAGATTTTGTCACAGTTATTTTTAGTAAAAGTCACGGACAGGTCACAGGCAATAAACAAAAATTCATGGAAGCCTGTGACCTGTCCTTGACTCTTACTAAAAATAATTGGGGGGGCTGATGAGGGAAACCTGAGTAAGGTGGGAATGAGAGCCTGAGCCTTGCTGCGGGAGGGGGTGAAGGTTCCAGCACCCACCCTGGATGACATTTCTGTGGCCCGCCATAGCCCCCATGGCTTGGACCTCTGGGGTCCCTGCCTCCCGCAGAGGCTTGAGAACTCCAGGTCCCCCTGCCACCCACAGTGGCTGGGAGCTGTGGGCCTGCTCCCTCCCCACCAGTGGCAGCTAAGAGCTGTGGCCCCAGCCCCATGGCAGCTGAGAGCTCCGGGGCCCCACCGCTGACTGACCGCTTTGGCCCCTCCATGCCAGAGCTGAAGCAGAAAATGTCATAGAGGTCTCTGAAAGTCACGGAATCTGTAACTTTCATGACCTCCATGACATAATCTTATCCTTACGCATGATCTTTCAATATTTGTAGAGCTGCAAGAAGAACCGTGGGCAACATGACGATTTTCTGGTGGGCAGATTGCTGTGGGACATAATGAGAACCAATTCAATCTTGTTGGTGGCATTCATGGAGCAGCTGCAAATGGTGGAGTGCTGCTTCTGGGCCCAAAAAATAAGGTGGGATCACATTGTAATGCGGGTTTAGGGTAATGAGCAGTGGCTGCAGAACTTTTGGATGTGCAAGGCCGTATTTCTGGATATTTATGCCGAGCTTACCCAGCTTTCCAGCGCAGGGACAGCTGCACTGACAGTGGAGAAGTGAATAGCAATCGCATTGTGGAAACTGGCAACATTGGATTGCTACCGGTCAGAGGGAAATCATTTTGGAGTTGGAAAATCCACTCTGGGGGCTATTGATCATCTGCGATGTAGGACTGTGACTCTCAGCAATGTGCAGGACATAGTGGATGGATTTGCAGCAGTGGGGTTCCTGAACTGCAGTGGAGCAAGAGATGGCGCACACATCCCTGTTTTGCCACCTGACCACCTTGCCACAGAGTACATCAACAGAAAGGCCTATTTTACTTTGGTTATGAAAGCTCTAGAGGATCACCAGGGATGCTTCACTGACCTCAGTGTTGGAAAGTCAGGGAAGGTTCATGACGCTCACATCTTTAAGAACACAGGATTGTTTAGAAAGCTACAAGCAGGGACTTTCTTTCCTGACCAGGGGTTTATCGTTGACCATGTTGAAATACCAATAGTGATCCTAGGGGACCCAGCCTACCCCTTATTCTCCTAGCTCATGAAGCTGTACACCAGCTATCTTGACAGCACCAGGGAGTTGTTCAGCAGGTGCAGCATGACAGTTGAATAAGTGATGGTAGATTGAAGGGGCACTGGTGTTGTTTACTTGCAAGTTTGGATTTCAGTGATAAAAACGTCTCAATGGTTCTAGCTGCCTTCTATGTCCTGCATAATATCTGTGAAGCAAGTGGGGAAAGTTGCAGTTAGGGTGGAGGTGGAATGGCTGTCTGCTGAGTTTGAACAGCCAGATGCAAGGGGTATCAGAAGAGTTCAGCTTGGAGTTATACAGCTCAGGCGGGCTTTGAAAGAGTACTTCAGCAGCAAGCCACAATAATGCATTGTGGTGAACTAATCTGTACCTGGGCTTGAAGTCTGGGGGTCTGTTAAGAATTGTGTGGAGGATGGTGCACATCTTATGAATATAACACTGAGAATACACCTATTCATTTTGTAGTGCTTGCTGTACGTTTATGATTATTACACTGTATGTGTCACTGATCCTGAGTTGTCACAATATACAACAACAACTAAGCGGGTGCTTTCACTACCACCGGGCATTCTGCAGCATATCTTGAGAACTCATAAAGATAAATTGTTTTCCAAACAATAGAGTTTTATTGAGTAATGAAAACACTTAAAAAGAATTCTGTTCAAGTTAAAAGCAAATACATTAAAACCTTAATACATTTATAGAGCAAAGCTTAAAGAAGGGGAAGGAATGTTCATGTCCATTTTAACTATACATACATCAACCGTGGTTCTCTCAGGTCAGTGTATGTGAAGCTGTGATTGTTCTTAATGTCCCTGATGTGGAGTGGTAGGTGTAGGGATGCTGTGACGGGTTGGATCACAGAAACCCCCTTGGGAGCTGCCACCCGATGTGCAAAGACTACCCCTGCTTCTGTTTTCCCTGCCAGCTCAGGACTCCAGCACCCTGTCTTGCTGAGCCAGACACTCCTGTTTGGCTCCACACACAGATCCAGGGTCTGAATCTCCTGTCCCAAAGCTGCAAGTTTACCTGAAAACAGCTCGCAGTAGCGTGCTTGTCTTTAGCACTCAGATGCCCAACTCCCAATGGGGTCTAAACCCAGATAAATCCGTTTTACCCTGTATAAAGCTTATACAGGGGAAACTCATAAATTGTTCGCCCTCTATAACACTGATAGAGAGATATGCACAGTTGTTTGCTCCCCCAGGTATTAATACATACTCTGAGTGAATTACTAAATAGAAAGTGATTTTATTAAATACAAACAGTAGGATTTAAGTGGTTTAAAGTAGTAACAGACAGAACAAAGTAAGTCACCAAGCAAAATAAAATAAAATGCGCGAATTTATGCCTAATCAAACTGAATACAGATAATTTCCTCACCAGTTCCAGAATGCTCCCTTTTACAGGCTAATCTCCTTTTAGCCTGGGTCCAGCAATCACTCACACCCCCTGCAGTTACTGTCCTTTGTTTCAGTTTCCTTCAAGTATCCTGGGGGGGGTGGAGAGGCTCCTTCTTTAGCCAGCTGAAGACAAAATGGAGGGGTCTCCCACAGGTTTAAGTAGACTCTCTCTTGTGGGTGGAGACCTCCCTCCTATGCAAAGCCCAGCTCCAAGATGGAGTTTTGGAGTCACCTGGGCAAGTTACATGCCCCTGCACGACTCAGTCTTTGCAGGCCGACGCCATTGTCCACATGGCATCTTGCATGTCTCCAGGAAGACTTCTCATGTGGATTGGAGCATTCCAAGATGCATTGTTCCCTAAGTGTCTCCTGATCAGGTACTTAACCTGGCAAATTCCTTCCTAAAGAAGCTGACCAAATGCCTCACAAAGCTTACTTAGAAATCAGGCAAGCATACAGCCCATATTCTTAACCTCGAGTAGAAAATGATATATATGTACAAATAGGATGAATAGATATAGTAGACCATAACCCTTACGGAGATATGTTACATGGCACAGGCAGCACAAAACATATTCCAGTTATGTCATACGTACATTTATAAGCACCCCCTCCCCATAAAGCCTTATGGGGTACACTGTCACACCCTCCCCCTGAACTTACTGCCAGAGGCTTGGACACTGTCCATGGCGGAGGCAGTACCTGTAAAATTTTTGTTTGTTTTTGGTCACACTTCCTTTCAGTACCTTGAAACCATATGATGTCACTCCTGGGGGTTCTAGCCCGTTTTGGGGTCCCTGGTCCCCAGATGCTTGCAAACAGGTAGGGATGTAGTATTGCTAACAGAATGCAGGCAGCAATACTCATTAACGTGGAGGTATCTTGGCATTTAGCCACCAATGCCATGAGGCGGTGTGCCTCAGTTTCCCCTTCTACACAGCAGCATAGGCCTGTTATGCTTTTGCTGCTTTTTACAGGTCTGGGCTGTAAAGTAACATGCTGGTGGGGCTGTTTTGTCACCATCCCCAGCATGTATAACAGCTTATTCCACAAATCAAATATGTTCCACATCTTTAAAGGGTTTACCACTAGTGTGAATTCTTTTGTTTTAACCCATAGGTGAATTAGCAAAAGACACAAGGTTAACAGCAAATCTACAGTGGACAGGCTTCGTTCACTCAATTTGACTTGTTTAGCATCTATTGCATTTTCCCAGTTTTCTGTGCCCTTTGGTAGACCTTTTGATGCAGATTCCTCTGCCTCTTTGGGGAAGACTTCTAGTTCGGGCATGTGCTTGGGTCTTTGGCCAGGAAAGGGACAACCATACTTGTCCTCGGCCCCTCCCTCTGGAGTTTCTCTGGGCTGGGCCCCACTCCCTCGTGAAGTTCCTTCCATGAAGAGATTTCCCACCCCCTGTCTTGGAGAAAGAGTTTTATCTCTTGCAAGTGTAGCAAGAACAGCAGCTTTCCCTGGGGTGCTCTGGACCCCTTTGGGCACCCCACTTTCTGTTTCCAATGGGTCAGCTGGATAGACCCCCTCATCCTGGAGACCTGACCCCCAGGTTTCCCTTAAAACCTGATCCACAGGAGAGGGGGCTGGCATTTCAAATGCAGACTTTTCACCCTCCTCCTGGGAAAGCCCCTCCCCACAAAAGGTGGGTGGACTCTCTGGCCCCCCCTGACCTTCCATTTGGGCTTCCCTCTTTGGGCTCCCCGCTGGGTCCGACACTCTTGTGTCCCCTGAAAGGGAAGGTGATCCTGCCCCAGCTGTGGACTCACAGCTACCAGCTACAACAGACCTTTCACTGGCCCGCAAAATCCCTCCCCTTCCACTCGGGTTGGGCTGGCACTCAGCTTTAGAGTCCTTGGGGCCTGTTCCCACCACAGTGGTCCCCAGGACCCCAACTTCCACCTTTGGGACACACACCTCTGTGCACCCCAGGGCAGGCCCGGCCCCCTGCTGACCTGCAACTTTCTGGCAGTCAGCAGCTGTGGTGGCCTCCTTGCTACAAGGTGGTACATCCCCCTCCCCTGGGGAGATGATTAGGGGACAGGAGCTGGCTTCATCCAGCTCCTCCCTCTGGAACTTCCCTTGAGCCCCAGAGCTACAGGAACCGGCTACAATCAGCCCTGCCCCCGAAGCTGCATCCTTTACTGCTGCAGAGGAATCTAAGAGACACCCTCCTATTTCCCCAGCAGTCCGTGTGACTTCGCCCCCCCCTCTGGGGCTTTTAGCACAAGATTCCTTCTCACTGCTAACCAACCCTGGGACAGATTCTGCCACACTAAAGAAATCATTCCCCAGTAGAAACGGTGCAAAATTGTGTGCCACCGTTGCAACAGTCAGCTCAGCCTGCAAATCCCGAGTTTGCATGTGTACTTTAGCAAAAGGTGCAAGGACTTTGTAACCCCCGACCAGCTCTAATTCTGCCATTTTACCTGGCAACAGATCCTTCTCCTGGATTAGGTCCCTCCTGACCACAGAAATCTCAGCACCCGTGTCCCTTAATCCAAGAAGCATTTGACCATTCAATTTAACAGCATGCATATGCTCATTGCTGAGCATGCATATGCTCTTCCCTTTCCTTGTTCTGCTAAAGTTTTAAACGAGACATGCTTATCAACACTTCTGCTGGGATTGCTGTGTGTACTGTCACAGATGCAGCCCCTGATGCCATGTGGAATGTTGAGGGAGGTATAGAGAGGTGCTATCCTGGAGTTCTCCAGGGACTGCAAAGGGAGGTGAGGCGGGATTGTTGACCACCTGTAGGTCCATAAGAGTCTGTAGCATCTCTGTTTTCCACCAGAGAAGTCTCATTATGTCCTGGTGCATCTCCCTCTCCTGTTCCTGCTGCAACTCCTGGGCCTTTCTTCTTCTGCTTTTTCCTTCTCCGTACGGTCTGTAATATGCATCCTCCAGGCCCTCTGCTCTTAAGAACATAAGAACGGCCGTACTGGGTCAGACCAAAGGTCCATCTAGCCCAGTGTCCTGTCTACCAACAGTGGCCAATGCCAGGTGCCCCAGAGGGAGTGAACCTAACAGGTAATGATCAAGCGATCTCTCCCCTGCCATCCACCTCCACCCTCTGACAAACAGAGTCTAGGGACACCATTCCTTACCCATCGTGGCTAATAGCCATTAATGGACTTAAACTTCATGAATTTATCCAGTTCTCTTTTAAACGCTGTTATAATCCTAGCCTTCACAACCTCTTCAGGTAAGGAGTTCCACAAGTTGACTGTGCTGTGTGAAGAAAAACTTCCTTTTATTTCTTTTAAACCTGCTGCCTATTAATTTCATTTGGTGACCCCTAGTTCTTGTATTATGGGAATAAGTAAATAGCTTTTCCTTATCTACTTTCTCCACATCACTCATAATTTTATATACCTCTATCATATCCCCCCCTTAGTCTCCTCTTTTCCAAGCTGAAAAGTCCTAGCCTCTTTAATCTCACAGTCTTTAATGCATCACAGTCTGATGCAGCACTGGCTTGCAGGATTTCGCCGAACATGTCATCCTGAGTCCTCTTCTTTCTTCTTATCTGGCTCAGATGTTCCATTGGTCTGGAGTGAGAATCCTTCAAGGCCCCAACAGCAGCAGCTACAGATAAAACACTCAGAGGTACCATTGTCCACATAGTCACAATGGAAAGTGAATGTTTAGGTTCAGAACTCCCTTTCCTTGTTCTGCTAAAGTTTTAAACGAGACATGCTTATCAACACTTCTGCTGGGATTGCTGTGTGTACTGTCACACACAGCACCAGTCTTATGGCCTGCCAGGGGTGAGGAAAATGAGGGGGGAATCGCTTGGTTGCATGAAACTATGAGTACAGGGAAATGGCACTGAATACTGGTACTATTTTCCACAGTAAGTGGTGATTTTAGCTGATATCTCATTCCTGAGGGCAACAAAGGCAGAGAGAGCACAGCTGCTGCTGCTCCCCAAAGCTGCCCAGGCCTGTATGCTGCTAGCTTGTATATGGCAGTGGTGCTGCTGAAGTTATCACCGAGTGGCATGGGTAAGTGTCCTACTGCAGAGGAAGAAATAAGGTTACCATCCCTAGAAGCCTTTGAGAGAGGATTGCAAAGTACCTCCATAAAAGTTTCATCCAGATTTCTCAGGAGGATTCAAGGGACATCCCTGTCTATATAAACAAACTGCTCCGAATGGCATCCTCTGCCTAACTGTACAGGGGAGTGAAAAGTGGATAACTCTACTGCTCTTTGTTGTACTGCTACCTCTTCTAGTACAAGTAAATATATGAAAAGTCAATAGCTGTATCCACTGTAATAGGAAACAAATGTACAGTCTTACTCAAGGTTCCTTCCTCTGCATCGGTCTTGACTGCAGGGACTGACTGGACTGCTGTGGAGTCACTAACAGATCCTGGCTAACCACATAGCTGGAGCCCGGCCCCCACCACTTGCATGTCTCTCATTCTCCTCCTCCTCCGCCTGAACCTCTCTGTTCATGCCAAGGGCCGGTGACTTAGACTTCTCTGAGGTATCCATGGTGGTGTGCAGGATGGTGGTGGGGTCTCTGCTAAGTAGGGCATGCAACTCTTTGCAAAAGCAGCAGGTCTGCAGTTCAGCACTCAATCAGCTGTTGGTCTTCCTGCCTTCTGGTATGTCTGTTGCAGGTTTTTCTCTTTCACGGAGCACAGCCACTGATCTGTGTTATACCTGTTCTCCCACATCCCCTGTGCATTCTGCTCAGAGATGTCCACATTACTATGGCTGATCCATTGCTGTGCCTGCACAGACTCTTCTCCCCATAAGCCAAGGAGATCCAAGATCTCCTGTCTACTCCAGGCTGGAGCGCATCTGGCGTGTATATCTGGCCTGCTGAGCTGGGCAGTTATGCACAACAGTGGAGAGCTGCGAGGTGTGCTTGCCAAGGTGGACAACCAGGAAAAGGCATTTCAAAAATTCACAGGGTTTTAAAGGGATCAGGCCTTCTGGTCTCCCTGACCCCTGGGCAGTGGAGTTCACAACTGTGACTGGAGCGGTCAGTGTCAGTCATTGTGGGACATCTGCTAGAGGACTGTTAGGGTCAACATAGATAATGCAATGTCTACATTTGCGTTGTGTCAACCTCGGTACATCAACTATGGCTCAACACTGCTCAGGTCTTACTATGTTGGCAAAATGGAGAACTTACTTCAGTGGGAGACAAATGTAAGTGTAGACACATGCTTAACTAGGTCAACACAAAGCGGCTTATGTTGCCCTAACTTTGTAGTGTATACCAGGCCTCAGCTACTTTGTGCTGCTAGTACAGTCATGCTCTGCATCTCCAGTGTTTTTGCAGTGCTGTCACTCAAGCTAGGCTAACTTTGCAGTGAAGACAAGCCCTGAAACTCAATGCAGCAAATTCAGAAAGAAGGACATATATGTGGCAGATTAAATGATTACATAATCATGCTCCCCTGACTGTGATTGTTTACATTGAATACTAAGTGTGCTCAGAGCTGAAAAAAAAAATGCGGTACTTGAGCCTAAATGTTACTGTGATACGTTTTATTTATACTTTCAGTCTATAACGTGTATATATAGAAAGACTATTTCCTTCTAGAAATATGGAGCTGTACCTTTAAAAGTAAGTCTCAAGAAGGTACAGCTAAATCCAGTGTTACCCTGAACTCTTGCCTTCTGCCCAAAGGATGTCTGCACATCCTTTTTCCTTGTTATGTAAAACAGAGAGAAATTCTTCAGCTTCTTTATGTGCACAGACACCCATGGTCTGTATTTCTGGCTTAAGTGTTCAGTGGATTACCATTGTTTCCCTTTTCTAGGTCCCCACTTTCTGAAAATCTGAGTGATTTAGCTACTATCTATCCTTTAGTCTACCTTTGGAATTTGTAGAGTGCCTGTCACCACAGTGTCTACGGCTGTGTCTACACTGACAAAGATGGAACCCTAATTCTCCATCATTGTGCAGTGGTGTACCTCCACTCGTGATAGGAAGGGTGGAATAGGTACTGAGTAGAGATAATTAATATGGTGGTTAAAAACACCTGAGCCTTGTCTATCATACAGCTTACACCATTGTTACCATGTTTGGAACTGTGAATTGGGGCATCCTATTTTTGCCATCCTATATAAAAGACCCAAGAACTGGTGCAGAAAGTGAGAACTGAGAAAGATATATTACTAGTTTCTTCAAGTAGCCAGGATGGATGTGTCAAATGCATGCAATGCTGTATAGCTTTCTGCCAGATGAAAAAGAGATGATCCCAGAAATGTGTCCCAGTGACACTGCATTACTGAGCGAGCAGAGCTTTCCTCTCCACGATGCACAGTATGTTGAGTGTCTACCTAGTCTAGTGACCATGTGGGTTACCATCTCCAAAAACAAAAAGACTTCCCTGAAATCTCAAAAGCTTTAAGAGTAATCAAGGACTTTATAAAGCCCCGTGCTTGAACTCCTCAGCTCAGTTGGGTTAAAGTACCATATGTGTTTTGGAAACAGATTTCTTTGAATTCACAAGAAAGACTGTGGAAGTCCAAGGCTTGGATCAGTCCCTGAGGAAATCTTAAACCTATTCAGCTGCTGTGGTTGAGAGGTTGTCCCATGGAGGGTATGGTCTTGAGCAGAGTGATTTATGATGAAACTCTGTGGACAACCTGTGGCTCATATACATTTTGGTCACCTTCTGTGAAGTGGAGTTGAGCAGAATCAGTTTCTGGAGGGTTCGTCCTGTTTCTATTTTGTTTAAATTCTTATGGGTATATATGTACCTGAGCTGATGAAAAGTTACGTACAGGTAATGCTTTATTTTGTAGACTTTTGTGGCAATCCATTCCCTCTTTCCTTGCCTGCAGAAATCTGTTTCTATTAATCTGGACTGATAAAAAGGACTTGGAGAAATACTGTACTGTCAAAAACATGCATTGCATTTTATGGTGTCATATTTGGTTTTCATTAGTGCCTTCAGACAGAATGATGTAGCTTTTCCTTGGTCAGAATTATTTTTGTAGCTCACCTATGTGGTAAAAGGAGTGTGGAGAGAAAAAAAAAGTTTTGCTCACTGAGGACTGTTCTCTTTCCTTTCTTGATGTAGCATCAGCATCCTCCATTCAGAATGCTGTTGCAAAGATCATTTTCTTAACCTGTCACTTTGTTATCCCTGTCTTTGCAGCCCTCCACTGCCTTCCCCTTCACTAGTGCATCACACATAAGCTGTTTGTATTCACTATCAAGGTCTTGAATCTCACCTCTGATCAGCCTATGATGCCAGCCTCCATTGTCCACTTACTGATTTTGCAGATAAGCACTTTTGTGCTTTCTCCCATTCTGCCCCTCATGCTTGGGAGGGGCTCCCCATAAATATCCTGAAAGCTATCTCATTGTCCACTTTCAGAACCCTCCTGAAAACTCTCCTTTGTCATGATGTCTACAATACACTTGACAATGGTTAGGCTGCTGGTGTGCTGAGATCACTTCCTATTGTGGAGACCAATAATGTCTCACTGTTTCCTTGTGAGTCTGTCTGTCTGTATCCCTCTGTTATCTCTTGTCTTATACTTAGATTATGCAGTGTTGTGGTAGTCTTTCTCGCCAACAGAAGTCAATCCAATAAAAGATATTACTTTGCCCGCCTTGTCTCTCTTATACTTAGATTGTAAACTCTTTGGGGCAGGGATCATCTTTTTTTGTTCTGTGTTTAAACAGTGCCTAGCACAATGGGGTCCTGGTTCATGACTAGTGTTCCTAGGCTCTGTGGTAATAATAATAAGCACAGAATGTATATTCCTTCCACCATCCCACTTTTAGAATAAGACTTTATTCATCCTGCCTATTCTGCTCCGTTTTAAAACATGCAGATTAGAAGGAATAGTCACTTAATTTTCTTTGTTCCTGAATCAGCGGGGGGTGAACTTTGATCTCCATTGGACTTTATTATCTTATTGTATTCTATGATCTATACTGGGGAGGATATGTTATCAAATCCTAGAGAAGGATAAGAAATTCTGTGAGGTCTAAAAAGTATCTACCTTGCAAGGGAGCTATGCTTGGGAAGAGAAAGAGAGATGTTTCTACAGTGACTCTAAATGACCCCTAAATTCTGGGGTTTTTTATAAAAAATTAATGAAATGTAATGTAGAAAAATTAATGTAAATATCTCTTCAGTAAATCTAGCATGAATGAAACTTAGGGCTTGTCTACACTACTCCATAGTGCAGACTATGAGGGTGTGAGTTGCGCTTAAACTGCCCTGTGTGAATGTTGCTGGCAAGAACGAAAAGGTACTGAGTTTGTGTGCAAATCTTTGTGCTCTGCAGTTCACACCCATGTAGTCAGCACTACAGCTCAGTGTAGACATAACTTGTCAGACATGTTTGCTGATTATTTGATTAATGTAAGAGTTTCTCTATAGTGCAAAGAAAGGTGTCTTCTGAACTAGGGTAAAAATAGAAATGAAGACCTGGCAACTTGGCTTTTAACTCAAGTTAGCTGCTCAAGTTCAACTCCATGCTCCCCATAGGCTTTAGCTTGAGTTAAAAGCTGAGTTGCTGTGTCTTCACTGCTATTTTAACCCAAGTTAGCTAACCCATGTTAAAAACACGCCTTTTTTTCAGTGTTGACATATCTTAAGACTTTTTTAAACCTAGCAGTTGAATATCAGTATACAGTGGTTAGATGGGGATGACAGCTTCAGTAATTTTCTGTTTATAAATATGCATGATCTGAAAGCTATAGCAGTAATTATATTTATTTACATTTGAACACAAGTGAACCACAAACTAGTGAACAATCATTTAATAGGATGAAAGTGACTTTTGTTTCACAAAGAATTTGAGTATTAACATCCGAATTTAAGTCTGAGTATAATGCTTTGATTTTGCTAAGACTCTGATGCTTACAAGGAAGAGACTAGCTTTAAAAGACTAAAGAGAACAAGTGTGAAGACAGAAGAAAACTGCAGGGATAAAAGAACTAGTCCTTTTTCAAGTCTTTTAAGAGTTCATTGCTTTTATCTATTTTTATCGACATAAATTGAGACACCATTTTACTCTGGGATTTATTCTAGTGTTGCTTTTTTCAGTATGAATTTTTTTGAGATTCATGAGGAAATTCTGCAGGTTTATCTTTCTTTTCCGTGGCACCCATCAGGAAAATATATTTCTGATCTTAACTAAAGATTTTTCTTCTGATGTAATCTTATGGGTTTTTTTAATCCATGCGCACAGTTGATAAATATCTGATGTGACTTCAGAATATTCTCCATTCTTCTCTTTTAGGCTGTATTCCAGCAAGTCATTCTGGAAGAAAATATCTTGGGGAAGGAAATTCTTGATGGCCATGTATATTGTGGAAGGCCTGTGTAAAAGTTTCCTTATATTTTAAAAGAAGTGAGCTGAACTTAATCTCATAGTTGCCAATCCTATATAGTACCATGTACTTCATGAGCAGCATGAAGCCCTACTAATTTAAGTGGAGCAGTTCAGCAGTGTGCCACACAATGCAGGATCAAGGACATTCAGTGGATGTCTGCTAAGATTTTAGAAGATGCTAACAAAGATCAGTGACATAAAATTTTGTGAGATAAAACTGCACCATCCCTCTGCTTGGCCTGATCAGGGCCCAGCAATGAGAAGGGCGCTGCTGGGACTGTTTGAATGAGGGAGCTTTTAAATGTCCCATTGAAATACACACAGTAATAGCCTCCAAAAATAAACAAATAAATAAATCTGCCCCATCAAAGTGCAAAAGAATTGTGGACCCCAAAATTATATAATCTCTGCAATTTTTGCTGTATTCTCCACACTTATTTAATAAAATAAAGTAAAGCAAAATATACCAATATATTATAACTTCAGGTGTGTACCTGTGCACAGAAGATCGATACCAATAGAGCTGCTTAAATTAATTTGCTGCAGTGGCTGCTGCATGGCAATGGCTATTTCGCTCCCCAGTGCTGCAGCAAGCTCAGCACAACTCGTTTAAGCAACCTTAGTGATAGATCCTTTAAAATATACTCCTGTGGATGTAGGAACTGTATTTTCAGTAAAATGCCATATATCTTCTAATAAATATTTATGTGTTCATGATGTGTGGTCTAAGAGCAAAACCTTTCCGTAACATCCTGGGGCCTCTGCAAGATCTAAATATACTGTCAGGATTGTTGGGGTCATCTGTCATGGTGCAAATGGCTTTAAAAAAGTGGGAGGAATGGGGCAAGGAGATTTACTTATACACCTGTTGATATTTCCCCCCATGGCTTGTACAACCACAGGATAAGCAAGAGGGGACTTTGATGACTAATTTTTATTGTAAGGCCTTGGAGGCAGGGTGTTGGTTTTTGTGTCTATACAGCACTGTGCATATTTCTGGCAAAGTAAAAATATCACTCGTACTATGCCAGACCAGATACTTCCCTGACTTGAACACAGTTAATTCCCAATAATTTTCATTTGATCTCAATTCACAATTTTGAATCATTCACTTTTTTTGGAATGGGAGGAGGGACTAGTCTTGCTGCCATCTTCCTTTCCTTCTGTGTGCAATTCATCTTACACTCAATGAACAAACTCTCCTCTACCCCACTGATTTCTGTTTGGCCCAGTTTGCGTACTTTACAGAATGCCTCATCAGTGCACGTTAGACTAGTTTGCTACTGGTACCTTTTTTTCTAACTAGTTGACACCACTACATCAGTCTCTGTAGACTTTTTCCTTGCAGATATACGTTTGTTTAAGTTTAAATTCCAAGGCCATGTACTGCTTTGTTACTCTAGCATACGTCAGTGAAATCTGAGGTTCATCATTATAACTTAAAACAAAAGTCAACCCTATATTTATAACTTACTAACCTTGCAGTGGTGTTATGAGGACTAGATAACTTTTTCCCTTGCTTTTGAGACTGTAAAGTGCTGTATGTGCTAAGTATGGATATCTAATGCATATATATTGATAAAACATGGACTATATTGATGATGCTCTTGATCGTGTGAGGTGCTGAGCTCTGTCTCTGAGGTCCTCAAAGCTTATTGAAATCAGAGGGAGTAGAAGGTGCACACCATCTCATAGGATCAAACCCAATAGAAGGGAAAAATCATAAATTAAAAGTATCTCTATGTGCACCTTCTTTTTCACATAAAGAAATCATTTTTAAAACTGTTTCTTTGGTCAGACAAGGAGTATAGGAGGTAGCAATATATGAGAGATTTACTTGAAAATGTGCTGTTTCTGTTATGCCAAAGGAGGATTATCCAGTCTTTTTTCCCTTGAACTAAAGCTGCTGTTCTGTCAAATTTTTTCTTTAATTTTACAAAAGCCAGTTCATAGGCTGCTTCAGTTTCTCACAAGTTTCCCAAATTATGTCTCTCTCCTCCTTCCCCCTCTCCCTCCCCAGCAATCTTATGGCGGTATGGGCAGGCCTATCTGGCTCCAAGTAGCAGAGTCTGCTTACAGGTTCACTTTGGGCTCAGTTGCTGGAGGTGAGTGACATGTCTGTGTACTGTTTTCAAGGCTGGGTTAGTGTAATATTATCTCACCAGACTAATGGAGATCATCTAAGGTGCAGTTCATTGTTTGAAAGGGTAAGAACTGGAGAGCTCTGTGAAGTGCTCTTTATTTTTACCTATGATCAGAAGACTTGGCAGAACATTGCAGTGGCACCTCTGGCTCCAGACAGTCTTCAGGGCAAAACGTTCATAATGACATAGGCTTTCTGGATGCAGTATTGCACCACCATTGATTATACTTGATGGGAGTGATACCAAAAAACATAAGAACAAAATTGAGAGGAAAAAAACTGAGGATTTTGCTGTCTGTCTACATAATTATAAACAAACTTTTTTAATTTTGTTAGCTTTTGTAAATTTTCCCCAATATAATTTTTGAATATTTTAACATGCCTTTAAAAAAATCTATAATCTAATGGTGTCGCAAGGTTTTGTCCTTCATTTTTTGTAATAGCATTTGAAGGCTTTGTGTTTGTTAATTTCAGTGACTTTTTGCTTAAGACATATTGTACGTTGGGGTGAAATTCAACCCCTTCTACTCCTACACAGCCGAGTAAATGATCATTGTGCAGAGAACTACTCCAGGGTTGGGAGGGCCAGAATCCATCACACAACCTGCAGGAAGGGTTCAGAGAGCCACTGAACGTGTGCTTCCAGATACCCACCAGCCATGCAGCAGAACAGATGAAGTTACACTGCATTCTGAGCCTTCTGCAGTCCTTACAACCTTTGGCAAATTTCAGACAAGGAGAACAGATTATTTTACTTATTCACTTTTCTATGGTTCTTATCACTATAATATCTGAGCACCGCACAAATACAAGTATTTATTCTTACAACATCCTTGTGAGGTTGGGAAGTATCCTCTCCATTTTACAGATGGGGAACTGAGGCATAGGGATTACATTCCTGATCCGGCAAAGACTGGCACATGCTTACTGTTACACAATGTGAGTCGTCTCATTAACTTCAGTTGATACTATTCACACTGCATACAGCCTTCTTATGTGGCGTCTCCATAACTGGAGGATTGCAACCATAATAGCCTGTTCTGTACCATCCTCTGCTAATTTCTGTGTGGTTGAATAATTCTTTTGATCCACCAAGGATATGCCACATTGTCCATCCAAGATTTCTTTTTCTGCCTAGTGTTCTGCCATCAACTTTCCCTTGCAGTGCCCGTAAACATGCATTATCCTCTGAACCTCATGTTTTGGGTCATCGCTGTAGAAAACTAGTACTTTTTTTTAACAGTCAAGTGCAATATACACACCTGTGATACTGTAGAAATAATATTTTGTAATTTTTGCTTATAGCTGTGGGTGCCACTGCTGTATACCCCATAGACCTGGTGAAGACACGAATGCAGAATCAGCGCTCCTCTGGTTCAGTTGTGGGAGAATTGATGTATAAAAATAGCTATGACTGTTTTAAAAAAGTTTTGCGTTATGAAGGATTTTTTGGGCTTTACAGAGGTAAGTGAATAAATCAAAGGTATCTAGTGATTTTCTTCATCCAATGCATCAACAGCCAACCCCTTATGGAAACACCAAAAAAACCCTTAATAATCAGAACAATTCTGCTTCTATTTCATGTAGTTGAACTGAGTATTTATCTTCTCTTGATCAGTGTTGTTATAAACACTTGCTTGAAAAAACAGGATCTTTGTTCCTCTGGTGCTATTTACATTGCTTGAAGTCCTAATTTTCTGGGGCATTATGGGTGCAGTGGACTTGATTGTTATCTTGCAAACAAAGGATTGTGACTGTAGGTGGGAGATAAACAGCAGGAGCAGATGAGTGTCTAAGGAGCAAAGATCCTATTTTAATGCCAATATTTGTTAGAGAAGGATGAGAAATACATAATAGACGACAGAAACAGAATCATTTGAAATGTAATGTCTGAACTAAGGGTCAAATCCTGCTCATCATACTCAAGCAAGTAGTCTCATGCTTTTAATGGTTCTGTTCACATGAGTGATAAATGGGATTTGCTCCATGATTAGTAAATGTTTCTTTAGCAAAAACTAAACATCATTCGCTAGGTGAAACCTTCCTTGTTTTTTGTTGCTGTCTACTATTGTATTAGTTCTAAAATATGAATAATATGTCTTATATTTTGTAAATTTGATTATCAGTATAGTACTGATTCTAAAGTCTAGGTTGAGAAATTAAAACTGCTTTTTATCAATCAGGTGATTCAGTGTACTCAAATATAGGTGCTGCATCTTCCGTTTTTAGCTCGGGCATATTCCAAACGACTGTTACTATTTCAAGTCATATGGTTGAGGCCCTTCTAACTGGTCATCTGAAATCTTTGCGTTTTAACCAACCCCTGTATTCTTATTTACCATTTGGTGTAACTTAATTGTGTTCACAAAATCTTTCTCCAACTGCCATAGGAGTACTTCTTAAGTTGGTTCTTTTCCTTGGGGTGGAGTTCCTCACCTCCTTGATGCTCCCTGTCTGGGTAGTCTGCATTCTGCTGTGTCCATGGAGGCATTGATAATCTTCCAATTTTATTTAAGGAATAACCCCTGAGCAGTTTTTACACTAGGGAATCCAGTTAAAACTAGACTGCTCTGATTAGAGAGGTTTTAATAATTTCATTATTTGTTGTACGTAGTTAATGTACAACTTTTACGTTGTCTTTCTGACAGGTTTCAGAGTAGCAGCTGTGTTAGTCTGTATCCACAAAAAGAACAGGAGTACTTGTGACACCTTAGAGACTAACGAATTTATTAGAGCATAAGCTTTCGTGGACTACAGCCCACTTCTTCGGATGCATATAGAGTGGAATAAATATTGAGGATATATATATATATATATACACACATACAGAGAGCATAAACAGGTGGGAGTTGTCTTACCAACTCTGAGAGGCCAATTAAGTAAGAGGAAAAAAAACTTTTGAAGTGATAATCAAGATAGCCCAGTACAGACAGTTTGATAAGAAGTGTGAGAATACTTACAAGGGGAGATAGATTCAATGTTTGTAATGGCTCAGCCATTCCCAGTCCTTATTCAATCCTGAGTTGATTGTGTCTAGTTTGCATATCAATACCAGCTCAGCAGTCTCTCGTTGGAGTCTGTTTTTGAAGTTTTTCTGTTGTAATATAGCCACCCGCAGGTCTGTCATTGAATGACCAGACAGGTTAAAGTAAGTATTTTATAGTATAGCTTTTGTTATGGCTCTTGCTAGTAATTTATCTTACTGATAAATAGATTTGCTTTCCAGTGTTGCTAATTGTTTCACAAGAACAATTTTACCCCTTAATTCATAATTTAAAATTTCACCTGAAACCCCATCACTTCTCTTCCTTTTCTAGTGTATTGACAGTATCCTCCTTTCCTTTTTCTTAGTCAGTAGCTTTGCATTGGAGCTTCTGGGTTTGATGTTCTGACTTTTGATTGTTGCTAACAGTACCATTGTTGCCTCTTTTTGTAACCTTTGACAAGCACTTTGAAATCAAAGACTATACATGAATGAAACATAATGTTTTACATTTTTAAAGTATTGCTTAAAATAAACAGGGACCAAAATATTTTTAGATCTTTTCTATACTTGTTCTTTTATGTAGATTGTATGGTCGTTTATAGTATTTTTGTTTCCCTGAAAAACTTAAATCTGTGGAGACTCTGATACTGAGTTCATAGCGCAAGATTGTTTCCACAACCATGCCAGACTGTCATAATTCCAATTATATAGAAGTAGAAGTACAGAAACATTTATATTGCATTCACAGAAGAGATGCCCAGTGTATCTGTAGGTGGATTCTTATATGCATAAATGTGTTAATTTTAATTGTATTCAGACAGAACAGGACAGTGCAGACGTGATGTGAGTTTTTACTACATAAATTACATAGAAATAAAGTGATCCCTTACAGGTATGCTTTATTTTTTATTAATATCTGTCATAAGGCTACTGGATTCTGCCACCCAACTCCAGAATTAACTCTGAAATGTTTTCTAAATTCCCCTTGCTAGAACTCACTGAATCTCAGGCTCTCCGAAATATAGATTTATGGAGTGTGTGTGTGCATGTATTTAACAGCACATAAAAGGCAGTGGGAGGTGTGTCTTGCGGTGTTTTGTCTAGTAGTTTTTTGTTGTTGTTTTTTTTAAACTGTGGGCACTGCAGAGCTGGATTTTCTTTTCACAGAGGATCAGAGACTCAGGCTGGGAGGGCAGTGTTTCTTTTTGTCATTGTCAACCTTTCTTTGTATGTAATAAGTACCTTTCCTCAGTGTAGTAAGCCTGTAAATCACACACAAAGTACTGGGTTGGAAGAAAACAAGACATTGCATATGTTATTTTCTGATCCTTCTGTATAGGTGCATGTTTTCTGAGGGTTGGCTTAGAGGAAGGTACTATGTAAATTAAATGGGCTGAGTGTAGTGGGTCTTTATACCTCCTTTATTATTTAAATAGCATAATATTTTCATAGATTTTTTTTCTGCCTTACCCTTGCAAGACAGTAGGAAACCTGTGGTTGTATTGTTTATTGAAGTTGTCTGATATCACCTATAATATTCGTTAAAGCTACAGTGATATCATCAAAGGGACAAATCAATATTTTATTAACAATTTGTAACCTTTTATTTCTGTAGATTTTGTAACACATATACTATACTGACACGATTATGCAGAAGATTTAGATTAAAAAGTAACAGGTGCTGATCTAATCATGGATGTTAGGAAGTTAAGACTGCCATCTACTGATTTATTCTTTTAAATCAGTCTGCTCCTAGAAAGGTGTATGAGCAGGTCATGCTTTTGTCATTGATTCGGTTTGACTGACAGTAGTATATATATGCAAGACTATTTGCAGGCTGTCTACAAGCACAAAAAAAAGTGTCTCTCTCATCAGCCTCTTCAAAGTAGGTTTTAGGGGTCCATCAACACACATACTTGACAGGATAGAAAACATTTATTAGTAACAATTTTTAAAGTGCATTCTACCATGTTGTACTGAAAGAATGGAAATCCTTAAAATAGCTGTAGCCTCTATAAAATTGAGCCCTGTGATTCCACATAGAAGTTAATTGTTAATTTGTCGTAGGCAGCTGCTGCATGCCAAAATGCAGCCTGTAAACAAAGAACATCTTTAATGGTTTAAAAGTTAAAGTACTGCATGTGCCACCTCATGTGGTGCTTGAGGAGAAACTAGTGAATTTGTATTGAATGTCACTTACAACTAACTTTTTCCACCAATGCTGATCCTCTATATCCATTCTAACTATGTAAGTAAGTAATAGAAAAAAAAAAAAACCTCATACATTTTTGAGTAGTACATTGTCATTTGGGCAAAGGAAAGTTATGTAGTGTTTTGTGTTTTATTAAACAAGTCACCTAAGCAATGGCATCACTTGGCAGTGTGTAACAATGCTTTGCTTAGATGTCTACTAATGTCTTTTATTTCAGAGACAAGGTGGGTGAGGTAGTATCTTTTTATTGAAGCAAATTTGGTTGGTGCAAGAGACAAGCTTTCAAGCTTACACATTTTATTTCTTTTATGTTGGGAATTTTGACATTTAAAAAGTTGTTACCAAACTCACTTTAGTTATCAAATAGCATGATTATGTGTTTAATGCGAATAAATTAAATCAGGTAGAAAACATCCTTCATCAAAAGTACAAAATAAGCTTTTGTAGAGGAGAGATCCAAGCTCAGTCTGCTTTCAGTGTACTGCAAGGATGAAAATATTGGACAGTCATTCTACAGCCTCACTCTGTCTCAGAGTAAATCATTCATCTGTATACTTCATGGGAGAGTGGTGCTGAGTAAGGAGGCTAAAAATACTCATGAAAATGCTGAATGATCCATTGTGTGAACAAATATTCCAAGTCCCTCCCCTTTTTTACCACTATTTCTGGTTTCACTTGATTATGGAAGGGGGATCCAATTATCCTTTATATTGCCAATTTCAGCAGAAGTATTAAGATATTCAATTGCATAAGTGCACATTCAGCAGCCAATGCTACAGCCCGCTCTACATGCAGAACTGGCATTGAGTTCAAAGGAAGTTCCACCTGTGGAGAGGCAACATTGTTGGACTCTTATAAAAGTAATATTTTCTTTGATAGAAAAAATGCTTCCTAACGATTTTCTCTATTTCTATAGGCTTGTTACCACAGCTTATAGGTGTTGCTCCAGAAAAGGCCATTAAGCTCACAGTACGTTTCTCCATTTCTAAATTAATTCTGTCTCTTACTAATTTTTGTCTGATTTGTAGTAATAAAAGACAGGTCTGTTTTCCTGGCATTCCCATGTTTGTAGAAGCAGCTGGGCTTTGTTTCCTTTAAATGCATGAATGATGAACACTTACTAGTGTTCCATTAAGTTTGGTTACAAATGTAATGGGTGTTGATCAGAAAAAAATGTTAAAGTAGAAAACTGTTCGTAATATATAAATTGTATATTTTTATTAGGTTAATGATTTTGTCAGAGACAAGTTCACTCAGAGAGATGGTTCCATTCCAGTATTTGCAGAGATCCTTGCTGGAAGTTGTGTAAGTATCAGTCCTGTGTCGTTCATACCTATTTAAAAAAAAAAAAAAGAGGTAGAATTCCCACCCTTGCATTGTCCAGTGAGAATAACAGATAAAGTATAATGTATATTCCTTGACATCAGGCAATACCATCCTCTTCTACACAGAAACGTAAGAAAAGTTACTGAAACTCTGTGGTTCTCCATGTGGCGTGCCCAAGGCATTATCTGCTTGTTTCAGTGCTGTGAGAAAGGGGGCAGGAAATATAGAATGATGCAGTTCCCTAAGATCTATTCACACACCCTCTTCCAGTCTCATGAATCGTGGACAGCAGCGTGGAATTATGGCCCCTCTGTATTGCTCCTTGCTTCCTTCCACCCTCTCAGTGTAGCTAACATATGAGATGTGCTGGCATTGCTGATCCAGCCAAAGCTGCTTGTTACCTCCACCCCTCTTCATTGTTACCTTCAGCTGCAGAGATAAAGTCAATACTGCTGTCAGCAACACTGATGCTGAGTGAAACTTAGACTCTAAAATTTGCCATGGAAGCCTGCTTTGTGGAGTGGCTGCTTATTACTGCTCCTATCTTTGACTGACTATACTTACCCAGCTCAGTCAGACTGAGTCCCAGGATGTGGTGTACATAAGAGGGGCTTCCAGAATTTCTAAGAGCAGGTGCTCCTCTTCCCTTTCCATAGTTATTGGCACATTTAGATGGTATTTATACTTTGCGTGAATGGGACGAGATGGCTCACTGTCAATAGTCATTGAGAATACAGTAGAGGGATCATCATCAACTTCCTTTGGTCCTCCCAGAAAAAGTCCCATAGAAGGGGGTTTAAAAACTGACTTGGATAGCCCAGTTCCTGCTGTAAATCTCAAAAGTGAATTAAACCTACGTCTTCACTTGGTATCTTCCATTTAAAAACAACGACAACAACAATTCTTAATAGATTGTTTACATAAATGTAAGGAGTTTGAATAACAGTATATATTGGCTTTGAGCTAACAGATGTGAGAGAGTTGTTTGTTTAAATTCCTTTATACAAAATTTTAGAGTTATTTTACTCCAACGTTTAACTAAAAGCAGCATGTAAATATACAAATGGAATTTACACTGGAAATGAAGTCTATAATTTGGTAGTTCTTTAAGCAATCTGTACTTGGTTTGCATTTTTAATGACAACAGACTTTGGTGTTTGTAACTTGGCTAATTTCATTTGTGGGATTTCCCAACATTTGGTAACAGTATAGAATGTTTAAAGCTGGTTAGGGATCCTTTGTAGCAGAAAACCCTAATAACTTCCAGCTGGATAGGCTGGCAAGCTGGAATAAAACCACCTCAGCTTGCCACAAAACCTGGGGCAATAAGGTGGTTGACCTCTGCAAGATTTAAATTCAAAGAAGAAGCCCTGAAGGTAGGCTACTTATAGTTCTCCCTGATTAGATTTGGCAGTATGGTACATACCTGAGTCTTCACCTGTCAGTGTACAAAGTTTACTTTCACGGAAATAGGGAAAAGAAGTTGTGATATGTAGCTAGCAAATATCAACCACAAACGCTAACCTTCTTCTCGAAGGCTCAGTCGTACAAACAGTATTTGTGGAACGTGTAATTCATTAGGTGTTTTTCTCTCCTGTAATGTGTTAAGTTAAAAATATTTGCAAAGTATTTGTAATTTCCATCTGGCTGCGAATTCTGATAATCAGATTTACTATGGTTAAATCCTTTTGTACCAAAATGTTTCATACATAGTAAAAACTGAATTAAAGGCCATATCTATTTCTGATAAGTAGTCCCCTATCTGAAGGATCTTCTTTATAATATTTTAAGAAAACGTGAAAATTTGAGAGAATGTTGGATTTTCATATAAGGGTTCAAAAATTCAGATGCTCCTCTGAAACTGAGGACTCCCCACCTTGCTATCCAAACACAACCCTCTCCTCCAACTGGCTGTCTTCTCAGGAATTATTTTCTTGGGGGATGGGCCATTGGCCTACTACTTCTCTCTGGAGTATTATGGTGTGCCTAGTAGTCCTGTTTCTCCCTTTTTGGCATCTTTAGGGGAAGATGGCACCTGTTTTGTCCCTCCAGTCATTTTTAGGAGGTGCAGACAGCAGGCCACTTGCCCTCACTTCAACTACTTCAGAGACCACATTCTCTTCCTTGTAGCCCCCATAGGTCACATGATAGCTTACAAATGGGTGACTGCTCTGTCTGCACTGTTGCTTCACGCCATTTCAGCTTCTTTTATTCTTTTCCTGAATGCTAGTGTTGAATCCAGGACACACTGCTGGCAACTCATTAAAACCTAAAGTAGAAAACTGACAGGATTAGGTGGTTGAAACAATGCCAGTTGATTGTCAGTGCTTCCCTCTGCATGTGCAGTACCTTTTCCATATGGCTCCTGTTCCAAGCAAGGTAGGGCAGGAGAATTCAAAGTGAGGATATTCAATAGTTGTGCTGGCTGAAAGTCGAACACTGCTGCAGATGCTTCATGAATCCTATCTTGAACCTTGGTTCCCCACCCTGAATGTGGGTCAGCTTCTGTGAAAGTCATCTGCTTCGGGGTACAGAGTGAAGAAGTTCTTCTCACTTCTGATGTCTACAAATATATCAGTTTATTGCAGAGTATTATCAAATGTGTCCCTGCCCAGCTGTTATGGTCACCTGGTATAGGTCTGCCTTCAGTACCTAAGCTCAGTGAGGGCTAGGACATGGCAGGGTTTTCTCAGGACTGGTGTGAACTCCTTTACTGAGGTGTCACAGTCCCTCGTTGTTTGTGTTTAGGACACATTGCAAGTCCCACCTGGCTCTTTGGCCTACTCTTATTAGTGGGGCTGTTGGATTCTTCCTCGTGCCAGACTTATTTGTGATTTCAGGCTGGGTATTTGGGATAGTGGGTTATTTTTAAGTATTGTAATTTGTTTTTTATTGTATGACTCTTGAACACTTTGCTGATAGTTGCTTTATAAAAGATTAAATAAATAAAAATGAATTTCTGGAGACCTATTTTTAAACCATTTTGTATGTTTTTAACTAAAAAACAAATATGATATTGTCTAGTCTTGAAACACTTCTTGGATTTTATTTCAAAAAAAGAATTTATTACATTTTCATGGTTTTTGTGTGCATTTCCTTCCAGCTTGTCAAGGTAGGCATTTGTCAAATATTTTTTAAAAAACTAAAAAAGTTATAAAATGTTTAAACAATTGTTTTTAATTATCAAAGAGGAAAAATGCAGGAAGTATAGATTTAGAGATGATAGTTTACCTTTACTTGTGCTGTTGTACATTTTTTCACGTCTTTGCCTGTTGGAAGTACAAGGAGAGTTAAGGGCAGAGTCAGCTACGATTTGAAATTGCTTTGATTTCTGTTACAATCTTAAACATACGTATTTAAATGTAGAGGGGGTGTATTATTTAGCAATATTGTAGTAGGCTTACTGTAGGTGTATGAACAATGAAAGCCCTGACTTGGGAGTGGAGTGCAAGTTCTTTAAATCAGGACTACTTCATAAACATCAAAGAACATATTCTTCTTTTAGTTGGTTGAGTGGGGAAATAGTTTTGGTCCAGGATGTGGCAGTTGCAAGTAGGAAGTAAACAAGGGCTCGGAGCAGACATCTCCCCCCCTTTGTAGCATATGCCTCTGGGGTGGAATTGGAAAGGGCAAGAGGTCTTATGTTGTAGGGTCATTTGTGTATTTCCTTCAGGCTTTGGCATGTCATGAGATGTTTGCTGTGGGATCTCAAACTACATCTTTTCTCTCATAACCTTTGCTGTCAATTGTAGTTCCTTCATTTGCTCCTTGTGGAGTTTTTATTTTATGTGACATTAAGGTTAAATAGAAGCTTTTATTATTGTTATTTCTGATGTGTATGAATAACCTCCATTCAGAAATAAATTTGTCAACTTTTTTTTCACGTGTCTATTGTAATTTAGGTGCAAAAAACAATTTTATATTAAAAATAAACCAATTTTAATATTAGTACTTGAATTTCATTTGAGATATGTGTGTCTGTGTGTATATACACACACACACACTGTCACACATACAAATAAATAAATAGAAATAGGACTATTTGAAAAAGGAAGTATGAATATTTGCACAACCAATTTGCAAATAAATACTGAGGATTTACAAGCAGTCCCTGAACTCCACCAATTTCTTTCCATTAACACTTCCTTTCTATCTTTCTGCCTCTGCATTATCTTCTGTTCTGTTCCCTATGCCTCATATTACCTCCCTGATCCTATCCAATTTAGTCTCCCCTCTTCCTTATTCCTCAAAATCCTCTTCTTTTCACAATCTTTAAAACAAACAATACGTTGATAAAAATAATTTAAAAAATTACAATTCATACACTGCCAAAATATGCTTCCCCTGTTTTCTGTAAATGTCCTCTGTCTTGCCTTCCCTTCTTCTTTTGTCATACTCATAAATGATACGTTCAAGAAACCAATCCAGCAAACCCCTGCTCCTGCAAATAGTCCCATTGAATTCAGTGCAACTACTCACATGAGTAAAGTTACTTATGTACCGAAGTGTTTGCAGTATCAGGCCTTAGATTGTAAGAATATTTTGGGAAAGTGGGGTGTCTTGTGGGGTATGTCTACACTGTAGTAAGAGGTGTGATTGCAGCACAAGCTGACAAATGTGTGCTAGCTATAATTTAGCTATCATTGCTAAAAATAGCAGTGAAGAAAAGATGGCACAGACTGACAATGTGAGTATGTATCCAGGGTCACCAGCATGCTTGTACAGCTCATGCTGAAGCCCGTGCCACTGTATCTTTGTGGCTTTTTTAGCCGTTCTAAGTAGATTTAAGCTAGCATGCAATGCAGACATACCCTTACAGACCTGCAGAGGTCCAGGCACACCTACAACACTGGATGAAAAATAAAGTTGTGTTGAGAAATCAATGTTTGGGCAAGAGAATTTATTCTTAAAGAGCAGCATTTAAAATGGGTTTTACTTGTGGTTGTAGTTATTATGTTGTTATATTTTTTAAAATATTGTGAAACTTCCCAAGTCACCTTTGTGACAAGTGTGCCCGTTATTGGAGTCCGTCAATATCTCGAATATTGTGTGTGCCAAATGTTAATGAGGTTGGTACGATTCATGCACTTTTCAAAATACTGCTTTAATGATGACACATAAGCCTGCGCATGTTAGGGCTCCCCTCGTAGATGTGTTTTATGCAGCTATCTGTGTATCGAAACACACATTTTTAATAGAAAATGGTTAAAGAGTTTTGTGTGAATTAGAGTCCTATTTGTGCAACTCTGTTCCTTCAGAAGCAGGCTTTTGTTGGGATTTAACTGAGACTCAGCCACTTGTGCAGATAGAAAGGGAATGTTAATTACAGGAAGATTGGATTTTTTGTAGAAAATAGAAATGTTTATGAATTGGTCTGTTTGTGTTTCTGTGCTGGGTGTTAGGCAATGAGGGACAGTTATTTTGCCTGCCCTGCAGGATATTCTAATTTATAGCTGATTAAAAATAAAAAACAGAATTTCATATATGTAAACACAGTATGCACATTTAATGAGCAGTTAACAAATTATTGTCTAGCAGAACTGAATTTCTGGTTTCAGCATCTAAATTTGTGGTTTCTTTGAGGATTGTTTTTGTGGTACTGTATATTGCATTATAACATGAGCATTCTGCCTAAGATTATTGCTACCACAATTATTGAAATAAATGAATGTAGGAAAATCATCAAGTTTTCAAATTGGTTGGTTTAATACAACATGAAGAAAAATGAATTAGGTTTTCATTTAGCAGAATTTGCCAGCTGGCAATTTTATAAAATTTGTTTAGATTGAAACTTTGAAATGTTTTTCCTGCAGGGCATCATCCATTGTTTTGTTTTGTAGTTTTAAGTGTGTGTGGAAGGAAACTAGGTCTGAAAAATGGCATTGGACACTAGTGGCATTATTGCACTGAGACAACTTATTGTATATAGTTCACAGAGGAGCTGGGGTCAAATTGAGCTGGCCTGTGGGGGCTCAGCAAGTTGGCACTTTCCCTGATAGTTGCATCAAGTGTTCCAGAAAAAGAAAAATTGAAAACCTAACTCCTCTATTTGAGAGAGATCCTTCAAAAAGTTATCCAGAAGTAAATCAATATGATGATGACAAACGGGAAACTATGCCATTAAGATAAATGTGAACTGCCTTTATTTGGGTTCAGGGGTGTTGACCCAAAGCATAACGACCATTTAATTGTCAGGGTTGTCATTCTCCTTTATTGCAAACTTTGATCAGTAGTGAAATAATTTACAGTCTGTGCAGTCTACAGTTGTGATCAGTGGAGGAGTTGATGTTTGATTCCCTCTCTAAATAACAGAAGGGGTGAGTGCAGAGGTGAAAGTAAGCCGGTACGTACCAGTAAGAGCCAGTACGCTGTACCGGACCGCAGCGCTTCCGCAGCGGGGAGCCCAGAGCCCTTTAAATCCCCCCCCGCAGTTCCGGCAGCCGGGCTGGGGCCTTTAAATCTTGAGAGGCCCCGCCTCTTCTGGTTGAGGCCATGCACCCCTCAGGACTCTGGCAGTACCGGTAAGTCCTGTAAGTTACTTTCACCCCTGGGTGAGTGATAAATTAAGGATCCTGGGGCTCTGCAGTGTCGTCCTGCCTCTGGTTTGAAGTAGCCCATATTTGCCAACTTTCACACCACATTGCATGGCCCTTTAATTACACCTGCCTTTGAAGAGAGCTAGGGAGATAGATGTATAGGCCAATATATATGGGCGTGTCTAGTGCTTAATTTGTAAAGAAATGATGCTGGGGCTTAAATAGAGGATGTCGCACAGAGGACGCCATTTTGCAGAGTGTGCTGCTCCCTCGGCTGGCCTGACCTTGCGCACACACACTGTGTGTGAGGTCATGGTGTGCAGAAGATGACATTTTGTAGAGTATGCTGCTCCACCCCTGCCAGCATGACTACACATGACAGAAGAGGCTGAGCCCTGGCAAACCCCAATACAGATTTCAACTATGGGTGTGTCAGGATTTGGTTATGAGCTACTGCTTGTCAGGAGGGGAGAGTTGGTTGAACGGCATATTTAGCTTATTAATTTTAAATCATTAGTAGGTACTCAAAGCCTGTGTTTGGGTGCTTTGTAGGAAATAGGATAGCTGTCCGAAGAAGCAAGTTCCTGCATTTTTCCACTGTGCTCACAAAGTGTGAGTTGGATTCCTGGATGATAAAAAAGGAAGCTGTTCAGGGCAGTCTCCCTTTCCTTAGGTGAAGTTTTTGATAGGTTGGGGTGAAGGTAAAAGGGCTATGAGGAAGGGATTCAGAGTTTTTAAAATGAGAGGAAAATACTAATTAATGTAAGGCTGGACTTGTTCAGTGACACATGTTTTAAATAAAATTTGTAAATGGTTTTAATAAAAAAATTTAAAGAGGGGGAGAGGAGAGAAAGGAACATTGGGGTAGGCAGTAAAGACAAATTATCCGTTTTGTGATGGACCACGCACATTGCCAGAAGTGAAGGGTGGTACCTACAGCATACCAAAGAGAAGTCTAAACATGTCACTTTCAAGTACATTTACATGCTTCTGGAATAAACTGTCATGTTGAATCGCTCTGTAAAATTTGAGATGCAGCTTTGTGAAAGTCTTAGGCTAAAATACAGATTCTGTAGAACAGCTCATGCAGGAATAGTGGATGGGAGAAACGAGCAAGCTCTGGTGCGTCTGCTTTGCTAATAATGTAAAAACAATTTGCCAGCTATTAAATCTGTGTCATGCTCAGGTCAGAGAAATGGACGCAAGTCTGTATCTGCAAAAAGAACAGGAGTACTTGTGGCACCATAGAGACTAACAAATTTATTAGAGCATAAGCTTTCGTGGGCTACAGCCCACTTCTTCGGATGCATAGAATGGAACATATATATACACATACAGAGAGCATGAACAGGTGGGAGTTGTCTTACCAACTCTGAGAGACCAATTAAGTAAGAGGAAAAAACTTTTGAAGTGATAATCAAGATAGCCCAGTAAGACAACTCCCACCTTTTCATGCTCTCTGTATGTGTGTATATATATCTCCTCAATATATGTTCCATTCTATGCATCCGATGAAATGGGCTGTAGCCCAGGAAAGCTTATGCTCAAAAAAATTTGTTAGTCTCTCAGGTGCCACAAGTACTCCTGTTCTTTTTGCAGATACAGACTAACACAGCTGCTACTCTGAAGTCTGTATCTAGCTATCTATTTTCCTTTGTAACAAATTTGGAAATATTGGTATGTCTGTTGTTTACATTTATTTATTTAATTTTCCAGATAGAACAATTAAAAGCTCCGCACAAAAGATCTGACCACTCTGCCAATTATTTAAAATTACAACCTCAAATATAAATTTCAGTCAGCTTACTTCCCCCAGGCAGCAGCACTAAATACAAATAACACCTCAACACATGGGCCGTTTTTCGTTTATTGAAACCGTCTATTATACTGCATATAAAATACAGCTGTACAAAATTTCATAACTTTCAGTTTTGTAGAGTAATGACAACTAAAATATCAATTTTTCTGAGCTGTCACTGCATATTGTAAACTTCATACATATTCCCCTAATATTGGTCAATTAAATTTCCCATTTTAGTATTTATTCTTCATCTCTGTGGCAAAACGGTACTTGATATAGACTCTAATTTTGTCTGTGAATCAGAACAGTTTTCTTTTGTTTCCAGTCTCCTGAGCCTTGGACTGCAGAGCATTAGGATTAATTTAACCTGATATCTAAATGGATGAAAGTTGATAAACTTTTAGATAGTAATGTGACTGTTTAGAAAAGTTGATGTCCGAGGGAGAAGAAAAATGGAATGAATTGCTGTAATAGAAATCACAAACTCATACAGAACCATGGTAGTCTGCCTTTGTTTCTAAGTTTCAATGTACTTTAAAAAGCACATGTTTTTATGCAGAAGAATGGGAGACTTCAGGACAGGGATGTTACTGAGTGTGTTCCATACTGCACATACGTAATGTAACAGGGCCCTGTTGTCCTTCAGTGGGAGCCAAAGGTGCTCAGCACCTTATTGGTGTGATATAATAGAATTCACTGTAACTCATTTTCTCTGGTCTTGCAGGCAGGAGGTTCACAGGTCATCTTCACTAATCCACTAGAGATTGTAAAGATTCGGTTGCAGGTAGCAGGAGAAATCACTACAGGACCCAGAGTCAGTGCCCTTACTGTTCTAAAAGACCTGGGGATTTTCGGTCTTTATAAGGTATGTATTTGAGCATTCCTGGAACACCACTTTTAAACCATTTTATGATAAATTTAAAAGAACTTTTAAAACAAAAACTTTGTTGTAAATCAAAGAAATCTTTTCAAATTTAAAAATAAACTCTTCCTGCAGGGCAGCCCCATGGTAGAAAAGTGTGTGTGTGTGTGTGGGGGGGGACACATTTAGCCCTGGTCTACATTACAGAGCTAGTTCGATGTAGGACAGCTTACATCGACTTAAATCTGTAAGTGTCTACAGTAAAATGCAGCTGCCACTGATGTAACTTGCCCACTATGCCAACTTAATAACTCCACCTCCATGAGAGGCATAGCACTTAAGTCGATGTAATTAGGTCGACGCAGTGTCAGTGTAGACTTTGTGTTGTTACATCAACTGTTACTGCCTTTCAGGAGCCATCTCACAGTGCCCACACTGACAGTTAAATTGGTGCCACCGCTCCTGGTGAGGATGCGCACTACCGACACACAGAACGTAGTGTGGACATGCAAAAGCAGTTTAATTACTGCAGTGGCTGTACGACAACATAACTTAGGTCAACTTAATTTTGTAGTGTAGACTTGCCCTTATACTCATAATAGTGGAAGTGGGATACATAAAAATACTCTCCTGTTCTATCCTTTGGGCTTTTATATCCGGCTGCAGGGAGTCCTGTATTGCAGACTTGCTGGCTTCTGGCATGGATCATTTCATTTGAAGGCTTTTGTGAAAAGTTTCTTTAGCTTTTCTTTTGTGTTTGTTTAGGAGCCCAAATGTCTTACATTTATTTTGAATCTCAGTTCTCTCTATTGTTATCTTCACAGCAGCATCCTCTTTTTGTCTTAATAATTTGGCAGCAGTGAAACAGTAATAGAATTTAGTAGGATTCAGATCTTTAAGAAGTTAAGTGGTGGGATTTGTCAATAATGAATTCCATTAAAAAAAAAAAAGCCCGTACTGTACTTTACCAGAATGCCAGTCAACAGATTCCTTCCCTGCAGGTATACTTACTACCATCATTACAGATCAGATGTAATGGTGCAGAAGCGATTAGTTTTCTTAAACAAGGAAGAGTATTTCTTCCTGTATCCTTTGCCAGTGCAAGAAGTAATACGTAAATTCAACAGCTATAGGCAGCTGTGACTTCCAAAATATTGGTTTAGCTGATTTATTTATGGAGCTATGTAGCACCGTAAAAATGTGGAAATTTGCCTCTGTAGCCGCAGCTTTTCTTCTGAATTCACTAGATTAGATTCACACAGCTATAATGTTTCCGTAAATATCATCGATGTTTTGGTACATGGGGCAAAATTTTAGTGCAGTAATCATTTTTGTGTGTGGTGGCTAGAAAGGTGATTCTATTACAAATTTTATCTTTTTTTAAAATTGCATAGTCGTCTCAAGGAGGTTTAGGAGAATTAAGTTAAAACAAAAAAGAATACAAAGCTCAGTGGAGTAAATACCAAAAGGGGACTGGTTTTAAAGCATGTAATCACGGTGAGTGAAATTCATCCAAGCATAGAGTGTCTCTCCACAAGACCATCCATACCACTTAAGCCCCACAGATCCCCTGCGGAGGGCTCTCTGTCTACTCCAAATAGGTCAGCGTGGAGGGGAACTTTTAGAAATGTGCGACCTCCCAAGGCCCTGGAATCACTCTTATGTGGCCCATGGCCCAGAGCCTCTTATGTAGGAAATCCAGAGAGTCAGTGGCCACTATTCTGGCAAAGAGTGGACTGGAGTGGTGGGTGGAGGAGACAGTTTTGCAGCCTCAATGGCTCACCCTCAGGGTGAGCTCTGTACAGCAGAAGGTAATTCACCCAGTATCAGACAAATAACATGATGTATTTTAACAGCATCTCCACAGCTATTGTAGCATGTGTCAAGAGGGAATTTCTTTAGTTTGATTTTAGGCCTTGTATGCCAAGTTTTAACCAAGAATTACTTTTTTCCTGGCAAGAGAGTCATTCAAGTTCCCCATCCTTTGTCTCCGTATTACTTCCCCGTGCTTTAGAGTTTCCATGTTGTGGCAACTTTCCCATGGGGAAAGAGGGCAAACTGTGCTAGCCCTGCAGTGCAGTTTTTTCTAGCAGCCAGAGAGGGTCAGTGGAGATGCTCACTAATGCTCTCAGCTTCCTGTGGACCAAGTGGCAAGCAAGGGCCCCAGTCGAATCTTTCGTGTGGTGGCACATGCCCTGTCACCAGGCCAGCAGGATCAGCTAAGAGAAGGTTTTTTGCAGGCTAAATTCTCGTGTACATTTCTGTACGAAAAACTATCTATCTAAGGTTTGATGGCAGGCCCTTAATTGTCAAGTGTCACTCTTTTGCTAAAGTTAGAAATGAACACTGAAGCTGAGAGCTGACCATCGAATGACTAACCTATGCTCTGAAACCTGTGCTGCTTTTGATGTTCAAATCGCCATACTACATTCCCTAAGACATTATATTGCATTTACTAGTTACGTGGTAGATCCCCTTGGCTCAGTCTATACCCAGTGGCCTGGGGCTGCTTGCCAGCCTTTAATTCTAACCCTATTTATATAACTTGTTTGTATTATGTTTCCTTTTTGTGTGACAGGGTGCAAAAGCGTGTTTCCTCCGAGACATTCCCTTTTCTGCAATCTATTTTCCTGTTTATGCTCACAGTAAACTGATGCTTGCTGATGAAAATGGCCACGTGAGAGGGCTTAATCTCCTTACAGCTGGTGCCATTGCAGGTAACTTCTCAATATGTTTTCTAGAAATAACCTTTTTCCCCTTAATAGATAATATTTAATATTCGTTCATCAGTCCCATACGAATGGTAGTATGCCATTGTATCTGATTTAATCTAAATTTGATCACTTTTATCCTTGGTGGGAGGTAGTGTAATTTTGATGAGAGCTAATTACATTTGCATAATGTGGATAAACAGCTTAATGCAGCTCAGCGACTTGTAGCCAAATTTGATCTGTCTGTCTCAATGGGGTTTTAGTTGTTACCAGGCGCTCTGACTTGAAGGCTAATTTGAATCTTTGATGAACATATACTGAGAAGAATTAAAAAGAAAATGATTCATCTAACTTAGGGCTCCTAAACAACTGGGGAAGAAACTTTCAGTTCAAAGGGAAATGCCAAAATAAAGATTTGAAGGTGCCTTATTGTTCAGTAGGAGTGAAAATAACATACTCTTCATGTTTTTTTTAAAGAATTTCTAATCAAGATTTCCCTTGTAATGATAGTGGGACAAACTCACCCCACTCACATGAAGTTAGTGTTTAGAAATTACTTCTATAGCCTTTTATTTTATTTAAAGTGAATTTTGTAATGTGGTATTACATCACCAGGGGTTTGACTCTGCTGGCTATAGTTTCAGGCTTAACAGAGTAAAAGTCACCTCTGCTACGTGCTTCAGATTTAGAGTCTCTAGGAACACACAAAGACCAAGGTTAGAGGCCACGCATACATTTATAAGTACAATGTCTAGTCTGTTTGACAAGTTTTTGTTAAAGTTACAATCAAAGTTATGATTACCTAAGCATATAGAAATTCTGTACGGACCGATGCACAAGTTACTTATATAGTTATACTCACATCCTCCTAGATAGTGTTAGGGTCAGATGGGTCTCTCATGGATTGATCATCAGTAAAGGGATGGTTCCTGCTGGAGTTTTCCATGGGGAGCTCAATGTTCCTAATCTGGGCACCCGCTTTTTATAATGTGATTCTGACTATACTTCATTAGTATTTATGCACATAGTGCACCCTGCGGTTAGGACACGTGTTAGAAAAATGTGACTATTGAGCATCTTGTAAGCAAAACATTACTCTTACAGTAAATTTTTTGCAGTATCACCCATTGGTACATTTTTTCTGGTCATCTTCTGGCATAGGGTCATTCTTTAGTCGCTTACTTTTGTCAAGCATTTCTTAAGCCTCTGGCCTAGTATGGCTAAGCTAAAATCTTGCAGGCCTCAGCCTGTAGGCCTTGCATTACAACCCGACTTACTTAAATATCTAATACATAATTATCCCTTCTAACTACTGATCAATCTTATATTTCTGTAATCCTATAATTTAACTCTATTTAGCATACAGTGATTATATGTAACATAACATGTTAGTAAATCATAACATAACATATACAATAAACAAAAATCATTGGCTACACTTGGAATGAACAAAATGTGTAACTGGTCTTTTGGTAATAATGGCCTTTTATCTCAGTCAGTAGTATAATAAAATTAGGCCCAAATGTGATGGGGATGAGTAGGCTAAAAATGCACTGCTAGACAAATTAATGGTGGACATACTGGGCCAAATTCTCTTTTGTACCCCAGTATCTGCTGTGTGTAACACAAGTGAGGTAGAATGCAGAGGAGGTGTTTGCAGTTCCTTGATTCTGGGCCCATTTGGTGCTGGCCTATGTGTAGTTCATTAGACCAACCTTAGAGCTATCCAGGGACCACTAGAGCTCTGTGTGCTCCAGCCAGCCACCTAAACTGGAGTTGGCGTAAGACCTGGTTATGCCTGTTCTTCCCCAACTGGGTATGCCCCCATGGCTGTGGGTTATCCAGCAGGGGAGATGTGACAATTTTCTGGGCCCTTTTGCTCTTGAATGGCACAAAGGGCCCAGAAATGGGAAGAAAATCTGTTCCATTGTATTCATAGAACTACTGAAAAATACACTGTGAGGTCTAGTATCCTATAATAAGACTTGCCATTTGTGTTTTTTAACCACAGCTTAATTCATTAATGTTTATCAGGTACTTGGATATTAATGCGATGAGCTTAATAGAAATGGCTATAAATCTTGTTTGAGATATAAAATTTAGCCTACAAGAATCCTTTCTGAGTTGCAAATTCCCTTTATTGTTTAACGGGAATGCATCAGATAAGCATAACTGAGAAGAACATTGTATGTACACATGTGGCTTCAAAGAAAGTTTGTAGGTTTGTAATAGTGCATAGTTAGACTGGCTTTGCTGCTCCTGTTCCAATATAAAACCTACTGACTTGATCAGCAGGATGTTTGGGAAGGTTTACTGTAACTTTGTTAAATTTCTGACCTGTCAACTTGATAAATCTCCCTTAAATGCTATGTAGACAACTGTTATGCTGGTTTTTTAATTGTATTGAAATCAATAGTAACAATTCAACCAAGGCTGAAAGTGAACATTCAAGTTCCAAGCTGGAAGGGAATTCTGATTTTTGGTTAAGTGATTGAACTGAGTCAGTATGCATTATATTAAAAATTAGAGTTGGATTTGTACATCTAAATTTTATAAATATTCTAACAGCATCCATAATTGTGCCTTCAGGAGAATACTTTACCTGCATGGTTTCCCTTTCATTTGAATAAGAAACCGGTGGTGGTGCTTGGGGTGGGGTACTGTTACTGTACATCACTCATGGCTGTTACCATACTGTGTGCCAAAAATGCCTTTATTGTCAACCTTTCTTTATAGTTTACTTTTTAAATAGACTTGTGTTCTTGTGTTCTGCTAATGAACTGGCCAAAGAGCACCACAGAAATCTCACTGTAGAATAGATGGCCTCTAAATGATCACTTTGCATATTTACACCTTTAAACAAATGGATCTGTGAAGGATTAGAATGTTAGTACTTGAGAGGTTTGCAGAGCAGTTAATCAGCTATACTGTTACAAAGTACTTGGTACATACAATAGGTGAGTAGAACTATTAATATTCACAAAGCACAGTAAGGCTGACAGAGCTCCTAGAATCAGCTGAGAGCACCACTAATTTGTGTCAGGAATATTTAATCCCTTATATTGAGAGAGAGAGAGAGAGAGAGAGTTTTAACTATTTATACTTGGAAATATTTGCTTCGCTCTTTTTAAACAAGGAAAAATAAAAGGTATTTGAAATGACTGATAAAACTCAAAGGGGAGCTCTTGAGAGAATTGTTCTGTTAATATCGTTGCATAATTTTTGCAGTTCTCTTGGCTGTATTTTCATAGTATTTTTCTTTAGCATCTGTCATAAAATTAGCTTTGTGATTTAGAAGAAACATTTAGAAGGATTGTGCTATGCTAGCTGCAGGAAAAGTCTATTTGGAATACTTTACGTTAGTACCAGGTGTATGGGGGTTTACATTTTTAATAAGCTTTGATTTCACAAAAAGATTAACATTTGCAGGTATGTTCTTTGACATTAGAAATATTTCTATCTTTTACAAGATACTTTGTGTAAATTAAATGCTGTTTTCTTCTAAAAGGTGTGCCTGCTGCTTCCTTGGTAACCCCTGCTGATGTCATCAAGACAAGACTGCAAGTGGCAGCTCGCGCTGGTCAGACAACATACAGTGGAGTTATTGACTGTTTTAGAAAGATACTTAGAGAAGAAGGCCCTTCGGCTTTTTGGAAGGGAGCTATAGGTAGGGAATTTTCTTTATATTTAAAGTCAGACCACAATCCTGCACATTTTTTCTATGTTATTTTACTCAGGATTAACCCCAGCAGTAAAGTTTGCAGGATTGGGTCCTGGGGGTATTGTAGTGCACGGGTTCATTTGAAAATCTCAGACCATCTTTCTTGATCTAATGTTGCTGTATTACAGTATTATTTGTAATATTCAACAGCTCGAGTGTTCAGATCTTCACCTCAGTTTGGTGTTACGTTAGTGACCTATGAACTTCTGCAACGATGGTTCTATGTTGATTTTGGAGGAATGTAAGTGCAAACATTTGCTCACTAACATGCAAACTGGGTCTGCCAAGTTATAATTCATACAGAGCCTTCGGAGAACTAAATGGAAAGATTTCAGAGTAGCAGCCGTGTTAGTCTGTATCCGCAAAAAGAACAGGAGTACTTGTGGCACCTTCGGAAGTGGGCTGTAGTCCACGAAAGCTAATAAATTTGTTAGTCTCTAAGGTGTCACAAGTACTCCTGTTCTTTTTAAATGGAAAGAATATGTTGGAACAGATGTAGTTAAACTTAATGATATTGATTAACTATAAATCAGAATGCCAGCATTTTGTTTTAATTGTACCCTGCATAACCCCCCCCTCCCACCACTTATATTACTAGTAACATCTTTGGGTATTAAAATTGAAAGAGCTTAAACAAATCAAATTGACTTGATTTGTATACTATTTCACTGTCGAAGCAACATGAAGTTTGTCAGTTTCACTTTTTTTAATGCACTGCACAAAACTGCTGTATTTGGGTTTCCTACACTGCAAGATGATAATTAAATCCCTCTCAAACTGTTTTCATTAAAATCATTTAAAAACTTTTTTTATTAAAATATTTCTATTTTAAAATATCCAGAAACTAAATTTTAGCCGGAACTACTTGATAGTGGCCTTTAAAGCAAGCTTCCTTTATTTTAAAAAACTAATCAGAATAATTAACTCCTAACTTTGATGATTTATATGTTGTAGACAGATGATCATTTTTAGTATTGGCTTACTATAGATTCTGCTCTGTTACTCTGGTGCAGGGGAAACATTTTAAATAAGCAACCTTTTCTTTTTTTTCTTCTCAAACAGCAAACCCTCTGGATCAGAACCTACCCCAAAATCTCGAATCTCAGACCTTCCTCCTGTTAATCCTGACCACATAGGTGGATACAGACTTGCTACAGCTACATTTGCTGGCATAGAAAACAAGTTTGGGCTTTATCTTCCAAAATTTCGATCTCCTGATGTTTCAGTTCTACCAAAAGTAGCAGCTGAATCCTGAGATGACCTTTCAGCCTAGTATAATGACGCCATGAAAAAAAAAAGTTGGAGCGCAGTACTGTATCTATCCAGTCAGCTGCATGTTGCTCTTGCTGAACTGAGAATTCAAGTCAAATCACTCCTTTCTATATGATATACGATATGCATTTATTTGTTTCTAAATTAATCATTTGCACACAAGAAACGGATTGAAGCTTTAGTTCTGCATTGATTTCTTTTTCCTAACCAGTGGCATGAACCAGTAACCTTGACTTGGCTTTGCACAGCTTGCACTTAATGTTACTGTACATATTGTACATCTTTGTACAGAGACATCACGGCATCTATACACTATTACAGTTCTATAATGGGTATGTGGTTCTAAGCAGTTTGAAATGTACAGAATGTTTTGAAGGTGTTTTTATTAAGAATCATGTGACAATAAAATATATTTAAAGTCATTTCATTTTCTTATATTTGTGTAATTTATAAAAATAAACCATCAGATATTTGGTGTATTTAGTCATAGATTTTTAAGGCCAGAAAGGGACCATTATCGTGTAGCGTGACTTGTCTTAGGGAATAAATCAAGGTATTACCTAATAAAGGCAAAAGCATAAAGATGCAGTTCTGATGGGAAGTTACACACAGGAACTGTGGGTGTGTATGTGGGTAGGAGTGCTTGGAAACTGTAGGAATTACCTAGAAACTCATGGTAATGCTAACTAGTAACTTTTTGGTAATTCTGAATTCCAGCATATCACATTTAAATTTAGTGAGATTGTATTTACCAGTTATAAGTGGATTTTCTAATGAGCATTCTGAATAAATTTATCCTGTAAATGTACATATCTGAATAGCAAGTAAAATAAGTCCAGGGTTTAGTTTTAGCATATTCGGATGAAATTATTGCCAGGATATGCACTGCTAGTTTGCCAGCAAGTCCCAAAAGTGTCTTATTTGTAATTAAGTAATAAAAGGCCTTGGCCTAACTCATCTTTGATGTAACTATTGTGTTCAGTGGAATCGCCTAGAGATAAATTTGGCTCCTTGTGTAGTCTAGGAAATCTTATCACCCAGAGATTGGATTGGTGAATATTCATATCTCCTGAATTCTGATGTAATCTCTTTTTGTTTAAAAGACACAGCTTCCATTTTATTATGATTGTGCTTTCACTAGCAGTACAAAGTTTGTATTAAGGGACAGCAAGGGGAAATCCTATCCCAGCTGCCAGGAGGTTAACATCTGATCTGCAGCGCTGTGTGAATGTGTGCAAACATCTCGGAATACAGCCTTGCAGACTTACAAAGCTGCTCTATATTCTGCACAGGAGGTTCCTGTAGCTTTAGAAGAATGACTTCTGACAGCTCAGGGAGCTGCAAGCCCTCCTGGCTTTGTGGGCTTGAGGTATATAAGAATTAATTCACTTTGAAATACTTGCTCAGGGAGGAGCTATGTTCCTTCTTGGTAGGAGGAACACAAGATGGGGAAAGCTAGTTGTTTTGCAAAATCTCTAAGTTCCAGAAAAAATAAAATGAAGGCACCTAGTTGAGTTCCAAAGAAGGGGTGCTGTACTCTGAGAAGATTTCCAGGTATTTTGAAGAAAAAATTATGTAGAACTTTTGCCTCAAGTTTGCTAAATCAAAATTAAAAATTGCTAAATTAAAAGCCCTTTTTAACTGGTGGGTAATTTGATTTTGGAACAATGCAAATGCAAAATTCCAGCCTGACTCACAAGAAGAACCAGGAGTCCCTGCTCATAGTTATAATCTATCACCCTACTGTCATGGGATAGCTGGTCCCTGTAAGCAGAGCAGGACCAGTGCCCTTGTATCAGAGCAGGTGGGCCCAGTTGAGCCAATTAAAGGAGACAGGGCTACACCTGGGGCTGTAACAGGTCAGAGGAGTAATGATTTGGACAGGTTGTACCTGGCACCACAGGAGAGTGGAGCTAACTTCTATGGGGAAGCCGGCTGAATGAGGACTGGCTGAAGCTGGGAAGCTGCAAGAAGCAGAATTACCAGAGACCTCTGGGAGGAGAGAGTGGATAAAGGGTGAGCAGAAGGACTATTTTCTGTTTTTGGCTTATGTTTGGACAATAAACCTATTTAAAGGAGACTGGGTCTAACAGTGTGTGCTTGATAAACTGGGGAAAAGCCCTGCTGTGCCTTGTCTACAAACTGACTTGGGTGGGGACTGCTAAATTAATGCCAAGTTAATGGCTTACTTCCGTGTTCTGGGGTTAAGAACTGCAGTAAAATACCAAATGACAGATAAAATGGCTCCTGAGCTCAGTCCAGTTGCCACTTAATCTCAGGCAGCTATTTTAATTGAAATAGGTGACAGTGAAAGGTTTGCAATTCCTTAGGAAACTGTTAAGGAAATGTAATACAGAGAAGAGAGAACTGTTGATTCCAGAAGACAGGCATTGGCCAGGTTTTTATAAGCAGGGTAGAAAACTACCTATCCTACAACTTCAGTTTCAGACCCTATAGTTTCTGGGCCATGGTTGGGTTAAATAGCCTCCTGGATTTTTTTTTTTTAAAGACAACTAGAATTGCCTTGACTTTATTCCAGTTAAATATTTTAGTTCACCTGACAACAGGTGAAGGCCAAGGTTTTAGAGAGCATTTAAGGAAGAAGGAGCTTTTTTAAAAAAATGAATAGGAATGCTCAGCCATTCCTGTCTCTGCCAAATAAACACTTGCAAATCTTCCCTGTGTTTTAGTCACTGTCCAAAAGATGGTAACTTTTGTAGCTGCAGAACTACAATCAGCTAGAAGTGAGGTTCTTACCCACGAAAGCTTATGCTCCCAATACTTCTGTTAGTCTTAAAGGTGCCACAGGACCCTCTGTTGCTTTTTACATTCAGCCCTTAACTTTTGAGCAAAACTTTCCTTGACTTCAACAGGAATTGAGTGCATGTTCCCAGTCCTCGGTCAGAGAATGTATCTGTTTACGTAGTTTGCCTAGGCATAGGCTTCTTAGGCAGCTCACACTTCTGTATCTTCCAATTTTGTTTTGCTCTATGACAAGTATATGCTTCCTTGAGGGGTAGAAAAATGCTTGGTACCCACTGGCATTTAATCTTTGTCACAGCTTGTTGACTGACTTGAGTTCCGAAATAGTGATTGGACAGTGAGGCTCCTGGGATGATCATTTACAATATCTAGCATCCTGTGACTGGCATGCTGGTTCCTCCATAACTGCTGGCATGGGATTGTCTAAAGAAATCCCATCCACCCTATCCTCCTTTTCATTCCCTAAATGTTTGGGGGGGATGGGGTTGTCAATGCAAATATGGTTTGGGAGGAAAAATAAAAATGGTTATAAATTGTTTGAAGCTAGATTCCATTTTCTAATAAGTTTCCCTAAATGATACCTGATCTGTGGATCAGGATCCATGCTGAAGCCTACCAAGACTCGTATTCATACCTAGTTCTTGTCAGGAGTCCTCTGGAACAGAACTAGTTTACTGTGTTTTTGAACATTTTAATCTAGAATTAGAAGAAATTGTTTTGGAGTGGAGAGGGAGGGGGAAAATAGCTCTAAATTTAAATTCCAGCAGAAGCTGCAAAGCTGTGCTCTGGTCACTAAAAATTCCCATGCCTGGAGGAAGGACACCATCACATGACGTGCCTGTTCTTTATGCAGTCCCTGGGTGTCTCAACTGAACAGAAAGCTACTGTCGTAAGGCTGGTGAAAATATACAGGGCAAATGTCAAATTGAACAGCATGATTTTGGATTGAAAATAGAGGGGGTACTTTGACAAGGCAAAGCTGATGGAAGCCTGAAGTTATTTCACTTTCAAATCTATTGAGCGAAGATAACCTCCTGAAGACACAATTCTGATTGCAGTAGCCACTCTCCATATGAGCTTTGCTCATAATAGAATGAGGGTTTTTCTAATACCAAGAATTGGTAAGAGAACTTGTGTTTATAGCATAGATTAAATAGCAACATCAACCCATTTCTGATTTTGACGTATGTGAAATGGTTCTCCTGGCAAAGAAGTAGGATTGTAGAAGAGATTAAGAACAAATGGCACTAAATAAACTTTGAATGCTCTCTAGTACTAATGCATAGAAGGTGATTTTCACCCATATAGTGAAGCTAGTTAAAGCATTTTCAGCTAAATGGTTTGTGTATTTGTGTGCGTGTGTTTGGTGTGGGTTTTTTTTTTTCCCATCAACACGCGAAGCCAAAATGTTTTGCGCTGTGTGGAACAAAAAGAAATGTCAAAACTCCACAAGTTGTTGTGAAACAACTGTCATTCTCCAGCCAGCTCCACTGTTTAGCATAGGGCTCTGCAAAGCTACTGTGATGGTGAAGGCAACACTCTCCCCATATGTGCCCATTTTCAGGCACTTGAAACTTGCTTGGGGGGGAAAAAACCTTTGGGATATAATGTTTCCCCTTGTTCTCGGCCCAAAGGGTATTTTTTGTTTTGTGAAGCACTGGGCAGCTGTTGAGGTTTTCAGAGGTTTTTGTGCAGGTGGTTAAGTCTGATGTTTTCCACTTGGGTATCTCATCTGGATTAATTTTAAAACTTCAATCTCCCACTGGATTAAGTTGTCCCTTCAGACAAGTGCCACTGAAGTGTTTTGAAGTGATTTGGATCAGAAATTAAGTTGTTTAAAAATCATGGCATATTTGCAGTCTGGTCCCAGCTCTCCCCACAACCACAGCACAAATGGACTTAATGCAGAGGTCTCCCCGTGACCAGAGTGCCAGCTGAGACACTGATTGCTGCTGCAGCCCATGGACTGAAATAGCCTCTATGATATAGACCCCTCCAGCCCAATGTGGCAGAGTTAGCTAGTGGAGCTGCAGAATTGAGGATCCACTGGTTATGGCCCTGCCCTCCCTTTAAAACACCCTTTTGATGCTACCACCAATGTATGGAACAGGTCTGTGGTGGGGGAGGGGAGAGATTCCCATCCTGGGCCATCTGAGCCCAGTCCCCTGCATAGTGGATGGCTGAGCTTTGCTGCTTTTGGAGTCCTACACGTCTGTATGAGCACCTTTGATTTTTCTGCCAAATATTTTGCATGTGTAGCAGTGCTGCATTCCAGCTCCGTGCATGTCTAATGCACACTGAAATAAACCAGGGCTTTTAGTGCTGTGATTACGTCTCATTACATAGACACAAAGACATGTAATTAGCACATCCAATACTGCATGGCATTTATTTCCATAAAAAATACAGTGCAGTAAGCTGCAGCTATCCTGTGCATGTCCCTGGAGCGCCACCCATCTGAAATGCACAATCAGACAAACACTTGAGATTTGTGTTCTTTAAACCTACGTAATGCTAAGGTTGGTTCCTGTGTTGGATTTTCTATTGTTTTTGTTAAATCCTCAGTCTCAAGTTTTTTTGTTTTAAAGTGTGGGTTATATGCTGAAGCTGAAACAAGGAGGTGTAAATTATCGTCCCAGGCACCTGGAGGCAGAAGCAATGTCCCTGCCTGCCCTGCGTAGCTTTAAATTCTGACTGGTGCTGAGTAGGGACTGGGCTGTGGGAGGCAGCCGAGAGGATGTGCCGAATCAGTGCATTTACCAGCTGCCATGTCCCCACACGCCTTGCCCAGCCTTGCCCATTCATGGGACTGTGCTGGGCCTCTTCTTTGGCTATGTGGTTAAAACTGCTCTCTGCTACTGTAAGTGTCCACTGTGCAGAGGACTTTCCACTCTCAGGGTTCTGCAGCAAGGTCGATGCCGATGCCACTGGAAGCTACTGAATTTAGCCTACTTTTTCCTAGGGTTTCCAGCGCTGGAGAGTTACTAATATTTAATCTTGTTTGAAGTATTGCCAGATTGTTTGAAATAGGATAAGCTACTCCGGAAAGGCGACTTGCTCTCGAAATGAAAGCCATGCTTTCATCCACTTTAGGAATGAGCACAGATTTCTTACTTCACTCTCAAACAACCTGGATCCAAGTTTCTTTAGGAAAAGGGCACCCACTCTGAACATGAGCATTTTTGCTGCAAGATGCACTATTAAATTTTTTTTTCTATTCAGGCAGCTTTGGAAGCTGCCAAGATCAGTGGTTGATATAATCAAATATAGTGCCCCATCCCTTACCATGGCCAATGTCTGATAGTGATCATACATCTACTTTTGACATACTAAATTCTTGAGAAAAGGTCTTCCTAACTTCACTATGCCATACTGGAGTATGCTCTGAAGCATAAGAAATAAAAAGCCGTTGCGTGTTAATATAGTAAGTGTAATTGCACCTGCTAAGTCTTTTGTGCGCACAATGCTTCCAAGCATTTGCTACTAAGAGATTGCCTCAATACCTTGCAATAGGGAGTTCCACAGGGTGTCTGCTGCCCAGAAAGGTATTTCCTTTTATCAGTTTGATCTTTATTGCCTTCCTGGTTATTTCACCTTTGCACTATAGGAAGTGATAAACTGAACTACGATTAACCTCTTTTATACCATTCAGAATGCTGTCTTCCTCTTCCTCTTCTCTTTCCAAATTATTAAGAAACATTTTGAGATGAAAAGCACTAAGATTAAATAGTCCCACTCCTATTAATTCCCCCTCTATCTAGACTCCTGCAGCACGGACTCATTTTTGTGTCCTCTTCAGGATGATTTCTGGTTTTGATAGTTTTTAAGATGATGACCAATTCTGAGCCCCTGAATGCTACAGTATAGCTTTAAAGAGCTGCCTTCTTTTCCAGTTGTCTTCTCTGAATTTCAACTGTCATGTTGCCCGATTGCTAGAGCTGGTGAAAATTTTTTGAACGTTTCTATTTGATGGGAAAAAGGGGGGTGATTTCACATAACTTGACAGTTGGTCACATTTTGAGTTTTGACATTTTTCAACAGACCTGTTTAATGACAATTATTCCCATTTTTGAATCCGCTCTACCACTTACTCAGTTTCATTAGGTTCTTTTGGGGTTGTTCACAATCCTGTCTAATTTTCATGCTTCCCCATCCTGAAAGAGACCTGTAGGTCTCATGAGATAGGAAGCAACATTCTTCAGCGCGTAAGGGGAGCTCTGGCCATAGGTCAGGATTTGTCACTGGTGACCACCACCTTTCTCATGGTTACATTTAGTCTGATAACACATTAATCTTATGCATTTTCCACCATGATTTTGGCAGGTATTCTAGCAGATGCAGTGTCACAGCAGAAATGAGCATTATTTCAGCCTCTTTTTCACTTATGTCTCTGGAGATCCCAGTGATGGTTCTTGTAAGTACCCCCCCCTATATATATATATATATATATATATATATATATAATAAAGCAACAACAACTTATCGTAAGGTCCTTCAATCTGCCTCCAGAAGGGAGCATCACCATTTTGGTCTCTTAGTGAGAAAGGCATTATCCTTCCAGAGATTAGCAGGTTCTCTTCAACAGCAAGAATAATCATGGGACTTGAATATAAGGTTGGGTTGCCAAGGTTTCAATCTTGGGCTCAGGTGATTTAGCCTAAGAATTTAGAAACAAGCAGGTCCTACCTTGCTTACCGATTTATTTAGGTTGGCTGAAATGGAAAAGGTTGGAGTTTAAGGCTATCCTTTGGAAAGTACTCAAGCTAAGCTCTCTGAGACTGAGGCTAACAAGCCTTAGGCTACGTCTACACTACCCGCCTGAATCGGTGGGTAGAATTCGATCTCTCGGGGATCGAATTATCGCGTCTTGTCGGGACGCGACATTCAATCCCTGAATCAACGCTTGTACTCCACCAGTGGAGGCAGGAGTAAGCGCCGTCGACGGGGGAGCCACGGAGGTCGATTTGCTGCCGTCCTCACAGCGGGGTAAGTTGGCTCCAATATGTCGAATTCAGCTACGCTATTTGCGTAGCTGAATTTGCGTATCTTAAATCGACACCCCCCTCCCCCCCCGGTAGTGAGGACATAGCCTGAGTAACAGGTCTGCTAAGGTAATTAAAGTAATCAGAGCTGGAAAGGCCTGGTTTGCTTTCCCTCAGCCTCAGTCTCAGATGATTGTGTAGTTTAGAACAATGCTTATATTCCTAACTCTCTCTCACATTGGGATGACAACTACTGTTTAGTATCAGAGGAGTAGCCCTGTTAATCTGTATCCACGAAAACAAGGAGGAGTCAGGTGGCACCTTAAAGACTAACAGATTTATTTGAGCATAAGCTTTCATGGGTAAGAAGTGGTTTTTTTACCCACGAAAGCTTATGCCCAAATAAATCTGTTAGTCTTTAAGGTGCCACCTGGACGACTCCTTGTTTTTGTAACTACTGTTTAGTGCAGTGCTTTCACCAGACAGAGGGCTGTGTATTATGATGGATATCTTATCTATTTGTAACAGGAGGGAAGTCCCTCAGCTGCAATGTTAATGTGAAGGGGAGCATCAACAGGCATACAGGGTGCCAAGTTCACTTAGTGGACACAACTCAATGTTGAACCATTTGAAACCCACAAACTATCAGTCATTTCAAGTCTAGGGTCAGATGACTGTGCCCTCTATACCTAATAATTCTTTGCACCTGTCCCAGGGAAAGAGCATGATCAAAGCCAGTACATAAGAATGGCCATACTGGGTCAGATCGATGGTCCATTTGGCCAGTATCCTGTCTTCCGACTGTGCTCAATGCCAGAATCTTCAAAGGGAATGAACAGAACAGGGCAATCATCCATCCCGTTATCCAGTCCTAGCATTTCGCAGTCAGAAGCCTAGGAACACTTAGAACATGGGACAGCATTCCTGATCATCTTGGCTAATAGCCATTGATGGCTCTATCCTCCCTGAATTTACCTAATTCTTTTTTTAATCCAGTTATAGTTTTGGCTTTTCCAGCATCCCCTGCCAATGAGTTCTGCAGATTGACTGCACTGTGTGAAGTAGCTCTTGTTTATTTTAAACCTGCTGCTTATTAATTTCATTCGGTGATCCCTGATTCTTTTGTTATGTGAAGGAGTAAATAACATTTCCTTCCTTATTCGCTTTCTATAAAATCATGAATGGTGTGGAGATCTCTATCGTATCCCCCTTTAGTCATCTCTTTTCCAAGTTGAACAGTTAGTCTTTTTAACCACTCCTCATATGGAAGCTGTTCCATACCATTAATCATTTCTGTTGCCTTCTCTGTACCTTTTCCAATCCTAATATATCTTTTTTTGAGATGGGGTGACCAGAATTGCACACAGCATTGAAGGTGTGGGCATACCATGGATTTATATAGTGGCACTACGATATTTTCTGTCTCTTTCCTAATGTGTTAGCTTTTTTGATTGCTGCTGCACATTGAGTGGATGTTTTCAGAAAACTATCCATGATGACTCTAAGATCTTTCTTTAGTAACAGCTAATTTAGGATGCATCACTTTGTATGTATAGTTGACTGTTTTCCAATGTGCATTACTTTGTATTTATCAACCTTGAATTTCATCTGCCATTTTGTTGCCCAGTCACCCAGTTTTGTGAGATCCCTTTGTAACTCTTTGTGGTCAGCTTTGGACTTAACTGTCTTGAGTAATTTTGTAACCTTTTTCCAGGTAATTTATGAATATGTTGAACAGCACAGATGCCTGGAGGACACCACTATTTGCCTCTCTCCATTCTGAAAAATGACCATTTATTCCTACCCTTTGTTTCCTGATCCGTTAGAGGACTTTCCCTCTTATCCCATGACTGCTTACATTGCCTAAGAGCCTTTAGTGAGGGACCATGTCACAGTGCAATTGGCCTTTCAGAAAGCCTTTATCTGCTGGATCAGCCTTGTCCACATGTTTGTGAATCCCCCTCAAAGAATTCTAAAGATTGGTGAGGCATGATTTTCCTTTACAAAAGCAGTGTTGTCTTCCCCAACAAAGCATGTTCTTCTAGACCTCTGATCTTTGTTTTTGACTATAGTTTCAACCAATTTGCTTGGTACTGACATTAGGCTTTCTGGCCTGTAATTGCCAGGATTGCCTCGGAGGCCCTTTTTAAAAATTGGCATCACATTGGCTATCCTTCAGTTATTTGGTACAGAATCTGATTTAAGGGATAGGTAACATACCTCAGTTAGTTCTGAAATTTTCATGAGTTCCTTCAGAACTCTTGGGTGAATACCATCTGGTCCTGGTGACTTATTACTGTTTAATTTATCAATTTGTTTCAAACCTTCTCTGACACCTCTATCTGGGACAGTTCTTCAGATTTGTCACCTAAAAAGAATGGCTCAGGTGTGTGAATCTACCTCACATCCTCTGCAGTGAACACCAGTGCAAAGAATTCATTTAACTTCCCCACTGTCCTTTTCTTCCTTGAGTGCTCCTTTAGCATGTTGATCATCCAGTGGCCCTATTATATCAATATCCTCATTTAACACCAGGCACCCATGTTCACCCATCTTAGTATTTAGACTTGTAGCATTTGTATACATACACTTATAAAATGTCACTTTACTTGTCTGCCTTCATGTGATGTAACTGAGTGGGATTCTTTTTCATTTGACTATTTCTCTTAGGTTCCTATCTATACTTTATCAACTTCTATTATCTCCTCTTTATTAGGATCCCCATTAATAGATCCTCCCCTGCACCAGTCAGCTTTCCTCTAGTCCTTAGTTTAAAAACTCTTCTACAAATCTTTTTAATTTTACATGCTAGCAATCTGATTCCATTTTTGTTTAGGTGGAGCCCAACCTTCTGTAAAGGCTCCTCCTTTCCCAAACGGTTCCCCAGTTCCTACTAAACCTAAATCCCTCCTCCAAATGCTATAGTTTCATCTATGCAGTGTATCTTTCTGTCTCTCTTAGCTCCTCCAGTTCAGCCACTCTAGTCTCAAGAGCCTGTACTCAGTCTGTGAGGGCTACAAGCACCTGATAGGCCACCTGCCTACAAGGCAGTTAATCATACATGCTGCATTCAGTGCAATAAACTGGTAGCCTCTACTCTGCTGCTGGACTTCTGCCTGCATTCTTTTTTCAGGGGTGGGTGGGAAGAGGCTAAGTTTAGAGAATGGTAGGGAATACCCTCTGCACCTACATTTTTTTAAATTGCTCTGGGCTACTACCTTATGTAGTCAGAAGGAGTACATCTCCATTGCTCTTAAAATGTAAAGAGCCCTTCCCTTACATGCATGATAGATAAGTAGGACTTCTCCCTGCATGAGTAGGATTGGCCTTGGGCCAGATTGTGGTCCTCAGGCTCACAGCACTTAAAAGTTGCTTCTGCCCTAGTTGTAAAAAGAGGGAAAATAATGGAAATAGGACTCAGAGTAGAACAGACTGTTTTTTCCCTGGAAGCACTGACCTAGTGTTTCCAGTGTCAGGTGGAAGTTAGAGAGCCTATTTTTGTCACTTGCCAAACAAATGGGCCTGAGGTGGGAGGGGAGAGACACAAGCTGAGAGTTCCCTTCCCCTCCGAGATGGGTCTAGTGCAGCATTAGGGGAGCACTATTCTAAGCAGATAGGCTTGGAGTCCTGCACAGCATCATTCAGCTACACAGAAGCTATCTCGCAGAGTGGAAAACCTCTGAGAAACAAATGTTTCTTTTTTTTTCTGTACAGAAACAAATCCTCTCTGTACAGAAAAAGCCCTAAGTGAACATCTCTCCTTGATATTCAATGAGGGCCTTTTCTGATCAGAGTTAAGAGGGCATAGAATTCATAAATGTTTTTAAAAGCACTGGCCATACTCTCACAGGAGGTATGAAGGAGTGATGTTGGTCTTGATAGACAAAAGGCTTTATTGGAGCAGACATATTAATCAGAGTCTTGGTCCAAGAATGGAGAGGCACTGTCTTCTCTACACAAACAGCAAAGTATCTTTCTTGCTGCCACAGCAAGGGAGGGGACAGAGTGGAATAACACAGAGGAAAGACAATTTAAAAGCAGGTTGGTGATACTACTGGCAAATCCTTGAGAGAGAAGCACCTATGATAATATGGAGAGCCTTTGTAGGCAGTCCTAGTTTGAAAAGTTGGGGTCAAATGGTCTCTGAAAGTAGGGTAGCAAAGAAGGTTCTGGCACCTTAAAGCTGACCAGGGCTAAGTCCTCTAGACATTAAGTATTTCTGACTAAAGTAACATTTGTGGGGGAAACAGACTGAGCTGGGGCACATAAGAGCTTGAGAGATCTTTTTCTTGTGACACAAGCTGGTTTAAAAAAAAAAATTGAGTGGGATGGGGCAGGGGATAGGTCAAGCTAGGTCCACATCACTACAAAAGCCCTTTTACTGCCTCACATGAACTTGGCACAAATGGAACGTGTTGCTCTTCGCTTTTTCTAGTTGCTTGGCAATTTTATCACCTATAGCATAGATGAGATTTTTCTAAGTAATTTCATCTACTCTATTAGTCATTTTTTCATCTTGCAGATTACAATAGGCTTTTCAACAGTCTCCAGAAGTCCTGGTGTTAATCCTGGAAATCCCTAGCCAAAACACTAAATAAGAACTCATTTCTACATTCTTTGAACATATTAAGTCACACAGTGTTTTAATACCATAAAGTTCTACGTAGGGGCTGTGGCAACAAGAACACCAGCACCTGGCTCTTACAGTATGATGGGGATAGAAATCTTCTAGGATAGGAGTTGGTTACCTCGTGGTTCTTTGTCTTGGGAGGAACAGGAAAGAATGTTACACTGATTTATTTGAGTGGTTCCTAATGATTTTGTACATCTGAGCAAAGATGTTACTACTAAAGAAGGATGAGAGACTGGGGGGGCTGGTGATAAAAGCTTGTGTAACCGTTAAAGTTCATTAAAGATGAGATTTCTTTATAACAAAGACCTAGTACTAAATATGTATTCTACAAAGTCAGGTTCAGTGACCAAATAAAGTTTATTACAGACTAATTATTTTATTCGTATACATAACCTACTACCCTAGCCTTGCTTATTTATTAAAAAAGAGCAAGTCAGAAACAAGATGAAGGTTTACTTTGAACAGATGCATGCACTTCCATGGGCAGTTCCAATATCCTAATATTAACAAACCATCAGAGATTAACTACCTAATGAAAGATAGCCAGTGTAATATAGGAAGTTCTGATTGAGAAATGGAACTTGTGTTTATCCTTCAGAAATAGTTACATACTGTTAGTTGAAAAATTCAATAGCGTTACAGCTAATATACATGTAAGTTAGTGTTTCAGCAAAACTTGTTTCTTGCAAAGTCAGGGCAGCTGTATTAAAAAATTAAACAATAATGTGCTTGTAATTATGTATAAAAAAGTGACATTGCAAGACTTAATTTTCAGTGATTTTATACATTTTCAAAATCCACAGTTTATTCCACGTATTTCTCCTCAGGTTATCAGTTAGACTGAAACATGCTATTACTCTGACAACGCACGTAAGTCATTCCCAAATCCACTACTAGAACCCATTCTGAAAGATTTAGGCAGGTATGCGGGTTGCAGCTTCCTCCTCTGCATCAGCTCTGTTTGCATTAATTTCTGCTAGTGTTCGACCAAAACGTGTCCATTCATCATTGCGGGGAACAGCAATTTGCTATAGAGAAACAGAATATTATTTACACCCATTGATAAGTACATAGAGAATGTAATTTAGCTCATTTTAACACCTTGTCTAAACACCACATTTATGAATTGTTGATAAAACAGCTTACCTTATTCATTAAAAGTTTTCAAATAGTCTGACCAGCAAATACAGCTGGTATGCATTGTCCAATAAATGGTGGCAACTAGGGCTATGTCTACACTACACAGCTTTTAGTGGCATGGCTGTGCTGCTACAGCCATGCCGGGTAGCTGCTGTTTGTCAGCAGCAGAAAACTCTCCTACCGACAAAAAACTTCCACCCCCCCACCAGCAGCTTTGTTGGCAGGAGAGTGCTCCTGCTGACAAAGCACTGTTCACACCAGCGCTTTTCATTCTTTTGTCATGTGGGGGTGAGGTTTTTTGGTTTTGTTTTTTAAACACCCCTAAATGACAAAAGTTTTTCCAACGAAGTGCAGTGTATACAAAACCTTAGTAAACTTTAAAAAAAAAAAAAAAAAAAATCAGTGCTTGATAAGGGTGCTGTCAGACTTCTAATATTGAAGTCCTGTGTTTAAGCACAGAACAAATATGGCAGTGGTAGTAATAAGTTTGGCCCATGTACCTCAGTCTGGAGAGACCACCTCCACAGGTGAGAGCAGTTCTTTATCCTTGTCCAACAATCCTTGAAATATATATACCAATGGTAATTGTTGTAGAGAGATTGACACCTGCCCGGTAGGAATTGAAGGGAGACTACTTCTCACTTTAAGTTCAAATGGCCATTGGATGGTACATTTTGTTCACAACCAACCTGGCATGCATTCAGAGTAGTGATAAAGGAGGTGAAATCTTGTCCACACCCACTACTAATCTCCTCTGAATGCAGTTTCTACTGCAGTATAAATTACACAGAACTTATAAATTGTTAGATCTCTTTATTTCAACTGCTTAATACTGACAATTTTACTTTTAATTGCACAATTACAAGAAATGTCAAACTTTCTTTAAAATGCTAAAATATTGTATGAAGTTGAACTGAGATTGAAACATTTAAAAACTACAATTAATCCTGAAAGCAAGAGAGGCCTAGAACCTTTATCTTGAATTACCATTTATTCCTGGCAAAAATGTTTTGAAGGAAAGTTGAAAGTCAAAAAGGTAAGTGACAGAGTAAATTCAGAAAGGTGCTTTAAATCCATATAACACAAAGTAACAAACACAAGTTACCTACCTCTCCCACATCATATATAACTATTTGTCCTTCTGAATCACCTACAGCAATCTCTCGCCCAGAATGCGTCCATCTCACACGATTAAGAGCAGGATTACCCTCCACAGTAATGCTTGCGGTTGGCACCTGTATCCATTTAAAACACAGTTAAAACTAGCACCATTTCTATAGATGTAATTATTCTCTCTGCCCAGGCCCCTCCATTATTTAAAAAAAAAAAAAAATCATACAGAAGTGTATTCTAGCCAACTGTTCCCCCTAGGGAAAAAGGAGATTTTTAAAAGGTTAAACAAATCTTCAGCATTGACCTGAAAGTATTTTCCCCACTGGTCCAGTACATAGGAAAGGGGAATTGGGAGAGATGGGAGTTTACAAGTTTTACCCCAGTTACTCTTCCTCTACTCCTCTTTCCTCCCAAAAGAAACCTCAGTTCTTAAAAAAAAAAAAAAAATCCTGAGTTTGTAGCATTCATGAGAGAGCCTATTTTAAACAATCCTTATTTAGAGAGAAAAAATTGCTTCATAATATTAATACAAACAGTTCCTATATCACTAGGAACAGCTTGGGTGTAAATATACTATACAGGACAATGTGTATGGAGTCAAAATTTACCCAAAAAAAAAAAAAAAAAAAAAAAAAATA